>NW_006159771.1:1311796-1312691 GCF_000334495.1 Tupaia belangeri chinensis
TGCGACCATCTCGCCCGGCCCCCTCCCCCACCCCTGGCGCCCTGCCCCCGGCTCCGCTCCACCACGCAAGCTCCGGGCCCGCAGCCCTCCGGCCAGGCCTATCCACTGCCTGCTCCAGGCTTCCCCAGCCGACTCCTCCTTGTGGCGCCTCACCTCTGCACGGCCCCTCCACGCACTCAGCACCCCCAGCTGGGGGCCGCCGCGCGTCCCCACATCCTTCGGGGCCCCGTGGCCACCTCCCGTCCTTTCGCCTCCGGCTATGGTCCACTCTGAGCCTCTGCCCCTCGGTCTCACCTCCTCATCACCCTCCTCCCACCGATGCCCGCTCTTTCCATCATAGAAATCTGTCCTTCCGAGGCTCGCCGGCCCCACGCCCGGCCCGGCCTCAGCTCTCGGGGCCGCTCAGTCCTCCTTCCACCTCCTCTTACCCCTGCTCCAGCTCGAGGCGCGCCGGCGCCTAGGCCTTCGCACATGCCATCCCGCTGCCTGGAATGCCCTCCCTTGGCTTCCCCTACAGTCTGCACGACCTGGCCCAAGTGTCCCTGTTTCTGTCTTCCCTGACATCTTGGACACCGTGTGTCACCCTCTGGGCGCCACGGCACTCCGTTCTGCCCTAGACAACTTCTCGTCCAGGTTATCCTCGGATGCACCGCGGTGGCCCAGGGCCCAGGCTCGGCCCGGGACGGAGCCGGCGTCGGCGAAGGAGGCTCGAGGGGCCCAAGCGTTTGGCGTAGGGTTCCCGGGTACCTCCCACCGACGCCGGGCCCCGCCATCCCCCGGCCCGTAGCGTCCCTCTCTGTCCCCTCCCCGGCCAGGCCGGGCTCCTACCCGGGCGCGCGGCACACGTTGCGGCCGCGCGGGTTCAGCTCCTGGGGTGCTGCGGGGCCCGGCAGCA
>NW_006159771.1:1312975-1321420 GCF_000334495.1 Tupaia belangeri chinensis
GGAGGAGGCTTGCAGAGCGCTGGGGGACAGAGGGGCCTCGGGGGCCGCCCGAGGGATCCCCGGTTCCCGCGCCTTTCCCTCCCTTCCCCGGACGTCCCCTGGAGAAGCCACCCCTAGCGCTCACCGCGCAGCCAGGCCCTGGGCGGGATAGGGGCTGGGGGACACGGGATAGGGGACACGCCAATCGCAGCCCGCGATAAACAGTCCAGAGCCTCGGAACCGGCCAGGGGAGGGAGGGTGGCCCTCAAATGGCCCAGGTCGAGGCCGGGAAGCCCAGGTGGCGCTGGGGTGTGCGGTCAGCGCCTCCCGCGCACTGGGCGCAATCAAAGCGCGCACCGAGAGGACTGGCGGGATGCTGGCGGTCTGCGGTCTAGAACACTCGGTCTGGACCAAAGGCCTGGGGGTAGGGGCGGTGTCCACAGGGACGGGTGGGAGAGGACCGCTATGGCCGGCCCAGCCTCTGACTCAGAGCGGTGGCGGTAAAGGCAGGGGGATGCGGGCTAGAGATCGTGATTTCTCAGGGACTGCCACCCCGCAGTCCTTGTCAAGAGGTGAAAAGGGGCTGGGAACCTTGAAGGTGGGTTCTGCTAGAAGGTTGCTGGATTTCCGGAGAGCTAGGTCCTCGGGTGGAGTCGGCATCAGCTACCGGATGACACCACAGCAGAGGGGCATCAGGAGGGGCAGCCAGACAGAAAGCAGAGCGGGGGCTCTGGGTCTGGGGGGGGCTCTGGTTCTCAAGGGCAGGCCCATCCTCTGGCACATGGAGCAGGGTGGCTGGGTAACCAGGGTCCAGCAAAGATGGGTGTGTCTGGGACCAGCAGTTTGCATAATGGCTATGACGCTGGACTCCCATGTAGTCGACCGTGGTTCGCGTCCCGGACCCGGTGGCTTAAAACTCACGCCAGGTGCGTGTGCATGCGTGCCCAAGATCCCGAGAGGAGAATGGAGGAGAAGGGATTGGGGTGTGGCCATCCCCCCCCGGGGGGGGGGCGGTTTCTTGCTTTCTGTCTCTCTGTCTCTCTGTCTGTCTGGCGAGCACACGTGCCCTATAGCAAAAACCTCTCCAAAAAAAGAAAAAAAGATGGGTGTGTCTTTTGAGGATTTGAGAGCTGGTGGAAGGGCAGGCCAGGGCTGGCCGCAGAGGGAGATGGAGAGCAGGCAGGATCTCTGGGCGTTGGCTGGGACTGAAGGAAGGGGCTAGGAACAAGAGCCACCCAAAGGCCATGGGCATCCCCAGGCTGGCAGGGTGGGGCTGGTCGGATGAGGCCCCTGGTTCATTAGTGCTGGTGCAGGAGGGAGGTGGGCTGGGTTGGAAGCGAAAGTCTAACCAGTGCGGTCACAAATGCAAACACTTCTTGGGGACGAGTAAACAGGCCAACCACTTCTGGGCAGCTCAGCCCGGGCACAGCCCTGACCTCAGCAGTGCCCTCCCAGAGCCGGAGGCCTCGCTCACAAGGCTCCCGAGGGCTCCCGCCGGCAGAGGCCAGCAGAGGTCCTGGGGCTGCGGTGTCTGTCCCCACCGGCTCTTGGCTTTACGGACACCAACCTCTGAACTGGTGGGGACACTCACTTCAGCGGGACCAAGTGTGGGAACAGACACCTCCAACCCCACCAGCGTTGTTTCCCCTTCCCCCAGACCAGCTCACACCCCAAGGCCCCCACACTCCACACCCACCACCAGGACCTCCTCGATGTCCCAAATCCCTACCCACCTGTCTGTGCCACCCAGAAGAATCTTTGAGAGATTTTTGCTATAGAGCGCATGTGTTCATCAAAGAGACAGAGACAGTGGGGCCAGCAGGTGGCTTAGTGACCCACTGTGGTTCGAGTCCTGGACCTTGCGACTTGCTTTCTCACTTTCCCTTTCTCACTCTGTCCCTCTCTGGTCAAATTGAAATAAATAAATGAATGAATAAATAAAGTTAAATAAAATAATTAAAAGAAAAAGAAACAGAAAATGAGTAATCAACCCCAGGGGAGATGGCCACACCGCAATCCCTTCTCCTGTACTCTCCTCTCAGGATTTTGGGCATGCACGCACATGCACCCGGCACACCTCCAGGTCCAGGACTTGAACCGCAGTTGATCATGTGGGAGTCCAGCGCCTTAGCCACTATGCCTTAACCACCTACTGGCCCCCAGAAGGGTCTTTCTACTCTCACATCTGGCTGCTCCCCCCTACCCTAGGACAAGGACCATCCCCACCCCACAGCCCCGTGTGTGTCCCATTGCAGACACCTTACAGTGGGTGGTGACTCCAGGCATCGTGGGCAAGAACCTCACCTGTCCCAGTCACCACCACACCCCTACTGGGAGACTAGGAGGTTCTGGTGGAGTGAATCTCCGCCCACAAGCTGGGCCTGGCATCAGGCGAAGACCAGGCTGAAGAAACTGGACTCAGAGGCATCCGTAGACAAAAGACCTCCACACAGGCAAACCCAAGGAGCCTGGAGCCCTGGAGGGCTTCCCAGAAGTGGGCTTTGACATTTTGTATAGGGGCTGGCAGGTGGTATGGTGGCTAAGGAGCTGGACTCCCACATGGCCGACGGCGGTTCGTGCTCCGAACCTGGCAGCTTGCTTTCTCGCTTTTCCCGTTCTTTTCCTTTCTGACCAAATGAAAATCATAATAACACATGGGATTAAATAAGTCTTTAAAAAGAAAGAAATGTCAGATAAAGCATGGCCTTAGGGCCTGGCCACACTGGAGCCCAGGTGGGCTGCCAGGGTAGGGGGTGGCAGGACCAGGCTGCCGCTGCACCGCCCCCTGCCCTCCATCCCACCCCAGGCCATGCAGGCCTCGGGGGGCCCTCCCTGCCCTCCTGCAGGCCAGAGGCCTCTTGTAGGTGGGGCCTTTCTGAAGCTTTTTTCCCAGAAACCTTTGGGGCCTGCAGGAACTGCTGCCATGGTGGCTGAGGCACAGCAAGCGCTGGCCTGAGACTTGAGTGGGGTCCTCCTCGGAGGCCGGGTTCTCACAGGTCACCCTCGGGAGCAGAGATGACAAGGACGGTGTGGCGTCCCATCATCCCATCTGGAGTCCCATCAGAAGTGACCCCCCAGGGGTCAGCACTGAGTGTACCACCCAAGGTGACTGTGCGTGATGTTACACTCCTCAGGGGCACCCAGGCTCCAAGACAGTGAGGAAGGTGGCACACATTGCCCTGAGGGGTAGGTGACACCTTGGAGAGTGTCCCCTCCACTCGAGCATCCTTGGGTTATCCAAGACAGGGCCAAGTGGTTGCGCACCTGCCCCTCCCACCACAGAGCATCCACTGCTCCTCAGCCAGTGAGCTAAAGACCAGGAGATGCCAGTAGGTGGCATGGTGGTTAAGGCACTGGACTCCCACCCAATTGAGCGCAGTTCAAGTCCCAGACCTGGCGGCTTGCTTTCTCACTTTCCCCCATTCGCTCTCTTGTCAAATTTTTAAAAATATGATGCTGCTGCTGATGAATAAAATTCAACAATTAAAAAATACATAAAGACCAGGAGAATGGGCCTGAGTCACAGCCCTGCTGCAGGGAGGCCCCTGCAGTGCCCAGCCTGCAGCAGGGCGTGGAGGCGCTGAGGGAGAAGCAAGCTGTGGTCTGGCAGCGAGGCAGGTGCTGAGCTCCGGCCCATCCACGCTAGGGCTCAGGCTACTGGCAGAGGTGGGCAGGGGAGGACCCCAGCTGCTGGGCCAGGTCCTAAGGGTCACCTGGCAAACCCACAGGAGCTGCGACCCCTCCCCACAGCAGCTCCGGATGGGCCAGCAGCCCGCCACGCGCCCACCCCTGGGTGCTTCTCCAGGTGCTGAGGCTCTGACCCTCAGGCTGCGGCTTCACTCAGGCAGAGACATCTAACGGGCTGGACTGGAACGCGGGGGGCCGCCTGGCTGGGGGAGTTCCCGGGGAAGGCCGCAGGCGAGCCGGGCACCAGCTGGCCCTGGGCTGGCGGGTTCCCGGTTCCCGAATGGCTTCCCTTGTGGCTCAGGACGTCATGTGCTCCCTTCTCGAGGCAGAGCCGTGGCCTCCATTTGGCTCCTGGCCTTGCTCCCATAGCAGGACCGTCCCCACGGCGGCGCCGCCCCGACACCTGTGCTCCCCGTGCTGTGGGGGGGAGTGAGGCTGCGGCGCAGGACAGCAAACGCCTTTTATAAGATGCTTTATTTCATTTATCAACAACATGGGGTCAGAAAAGCCCAGCGGGAGGGGATCTGTTTATCACTAAAACCAGTCCTGGGCAGGTCTGTCTGCCCTGCCCGCTCCCTCTCCACCCCTTGGGAGCGCTCTCAGCTGCTCAAGCCCCGGGCTGCAGGGCAGGGTGGCAGGCTTGGCAGGCTCGGGGCTGCTCTCCCGGCCCCTCCTGTTCCCAGGAGGGCTGCGATGTGCCCTGGGCCCCGTCTCCCGGTGGCCAGTTCCTAGGTCCCTTTGGAGAAGAGACCTTCTCAGCCCAGCAGGGACCGGATCTGGGGGAGCAATGGGAAGGCCAAGACAGCTGGTGACACAAGCACTCCGGGGCTCACCCAGAGGACACGGCTGGTCAGCTCCTTAAGGGACCAGGGCCTTTCAGACAGTGGCCACCGCCACGTGATCCGCAGCCTGGAATCCGCATGCGCCCTCAATCACCAGCGGCAGGCTGGCAAGGACCGTCCGGGCAGGGAAGGGCCCCGCACCCCGGAGTAAAGTGCTCTGGCTAAACCACCTTGGGCCTCGCTACCCCGCAGCCCTGGCCGCCCTCCCTCGATGCCAGGCGCCAGGAGCCCTAGTCCTCGCTGGAGTTGTCAAACTCCTCCCAGTCCGACACGCTCATCACCTCAGAGGCAAAGTCCGGGTCGGCTTGGCTGCGGTCGGGGGTCCCGCGGGACTGCTCGAGGAGCAGGGAGCGGGGCAGCGTGAGCACGCAGGCCGCCAGGCCCGAGATGGAGTTGTCCAGCTGGGGCCCCTCCTCCCAGCAGTCCTTCTCCACGTCGTAGATGTGCACGTAGCCCGTGCGGCTGCCGCGGTTGTGGGAGCGGCCCCCCAGCACGTAGATCCTGCTGTCCAGCACGGCGATGCCAGGCTCGCCGTGCCCGGCCGGGAGCGGGCAGACCGAGGACCACTGCCCAGAGGTGCAGCTGTAGCAGGCCACCTGCAAAGCGAAGGCCAGAGTGAGAGCTCAGTCCCTTCCAGGAAGGAGAAGCTGTCCACCCTGGGCCGGCTGACCTGGACAGCGTGGTCACCTGGCACTCCGGCTCCCCTGGGAGGGGAGTGCAGGGCCAGGTCTGCGGCGGGCTCGCCTGCAGGGCCCTGCCCGAGCAGCAGCGGTCCCTCTGGTCTTACTCAGACACCCCTCCTGCGGGTCACCCGGGCTCGGCCACTCGGCTGTCATCTTCCACTGCTGCTTCTCTCTCCTCCACAAGACTGTGTGGACCGAGGATGTAGAACCCACGTGAGACCTTTACCGCCCCCACAGCACCCAACAGTAGGGGGAGGGACGAGTGAGATACGGAAGTCCAGATTTTTGCTATAGGGCACGTGCACTCGCCAGACAGATAGACAGAGACATAGAGACAGAAAGTGAGAAATCACCCCCCAGGGGGGATGGCCACGCCACAATCCCTTCTCCTCCATTCTCCTCTCGAGATCTTGGGCTTGCACGCACACATGCTTGGTGCGAGTTTAAGCCACCAGGTCCAGGACTCAAACCACGGTCGACTACATGGGAGTCCAGCGACATAGCCATTACGCTAACCACTGCTCCCACCCCACTTTTTTTTTTTTGAGAGATTTTTGTCATAGGGAACACGTGCTCACCAGAGAGACAGAGAAAGACAAAAAGCAAGAAAACACCCTCAAAGGGGATGGCCACGTTGCACTCCCTTTTCCTCCACTCTCCTTTTGGGATTTTGGGCACACACGCACATGCACCTGGTGTAAGTTTCAAGCTGCCAGGTCTGGGACTCAAACCGCGGCAGTTGACCATGTTTGAGTCCAGCGATGTAACCATTATGCCATCTGCTGGTCTCCAATCAACATTGTTTTTTAATACTTCTAATTTGTGGTTGACCGAATTCAAGAACGTGGACTCCCAAGGATACGGAAGACTGATTGTAGCTGCTCGCTGATTAATCGTGACCGTTGACATTCTCATTTTCAAAGTTATCCAAAACAGTAAATGAAGATATGGAAAAGTGTTCAACCTACTCGTGATACAAGAAATGCAAAACCCAAGTGTTAGGGAGAAAATTCCAACTGTTAACCAGCAACGCGAGTGGAAGAAAACAGCCCAGCGTCGGTGGGTACCACTGTCTGACGCGTCGGGAAAGGAATTTGGCAGCGTGTACAGACAGTCATTCGCATCACGTCTTCGGCTGATTAATCACTTCTGCTTTCCAGCTGTGGTAGGCAGAACACGGCGTCTTGGCCCTGACCTCCAGCACCTGGGAAGACGTTCTCTTACGTGGCCAAAGAGCCAAGGTAGTGGGTTTCAGGGACAGACCTTGCGATGGGCCCATCTGTCGCACAGGCCCTGAGAAGCAGACAGGAGAGCCAGGCAGCAGAGTGATGAGGCCTCCACCTGCCGTGGCTGGCTCTGAAGACCAAGTGGTCTCAAGCAAAAGATGGTAGCCCCAGAGGCTGAGAAGGGCTGTCAGCTCAGCCACAGGGGGAAAGGGGACTCCGTCCTACACCCTGGGGACTGGAAGTTGCCAACGCCATGAGTGAGCAGGAAGGCAGACCCTCCCCAAGGCCTCAACAAAGGCAGGTCCCGATGACACCCTGAGTGTGGCCTGCCAGAACCCTGCCTGACTGAGGGCCTACAGGGCCTTAAGGTGAGCCCTGTTATGCAGGTCACCGAATGAAGGGGCTTCTTACGGCAGCAAGAGGAAACTAACATGCTGGCCCAGGGGCCCTCACCACGGAGGGGCCTTTAAGACAGATGGCTATGGGCCAGCAGATGGCATAATGGTTACGTCACTGGACTCCCACATAGTTAACCACAGTTCGAGTCCCGGATCCAGTGGCTTGAAACTCACACTGGGCACATGTGCATGTGTGCCCAAAATGGAGGAGAAGGGATTGTGGTGTGGCCATCCTCCCTGGGGGTTGTTTCTCACTTTCTGTCTTTCTGTGTCTCTGGTGAGCACATGCACCCTATAGCAAAAAATCTCAGTTAACTAACTAACTAACTAAATACATAAATAAAACAAATGGCTGGGGGGCCAGGAGGTGACATAGTGGTTAAGGCGCTTAAACTCACGCCGGGCACATGTGCGTGCATGCCCAAGAGAATGGAGGAGAAGGGATTGTGGCGTGGCCATCCCCCCTGGGGGGTGATTTCTTGCCTTCTGTCTTTGTTTCTCTGTCTTTCTGGTGAGCTCACGTGCCCTATAGCAAAACCTCTCCAAAAAAAAAAAAAAAAAAAACCATAAAACTTAGACCAACCTGAGGACAGCAGATGGTGTAAGGGTTATGCTGCTGGTTAAGGGTGCTGAACTCCTACATGGCCAACTGCGGTTCGAGTCCTGGACCTGGCAGCTTGCCTTCTTACCTTCTCTCTCTCACACTCTCTTACTCTGTCCCTCTCTGGTCGGTAGGTAGGTAAAAAGAAGAGAAAGAAAGAAGAGAAAGAAAGAAAGAAAGAAAGAAAGAAAGAAAGAAAGAAAGAAAGAAAGAAAGAAAAAAGAAAGAAAGAAAGAAAGAAAGAAAGAAAGAAAGAAAGAAAGAAAGAAAGAAAGAAGAGAAAGAAAGAAAGAAAGAAAGAAAGAAAGAAAGAAAGAAAGAAAGAAAGTTAAATAAAAAATAATTCATTAAAAAAAAAAAAAAGATTCATGCTGGTGTGTGCCCAAGATTCCGACAGAATGGAGAAGGGATTGTGGTGAGGTCATCTCCCCTGGGGGGTGATTTCTCACTTTCTGTCTCTGTCTCTCTCTGTCTCTCCAGTGAATGCATGTGTCCTATAGCAAAAATCTCTCTTGAAAAAATAAATAAATAAATAAATTCAGACCAACCCACGTGCCACATAAACTGCAGCATCACTGAGCAGGGGTGTGGGGGCAGCAGCTATGAAGACCGCGTGTTCACAGCAAAACGCCCGGGACGCGGGTCGGCGAGAGCAGCAGGACGGGCCGCTCTCCGAGCAGCCGCGAGGAGCCGGGCACAGGTAGGGGGCTCGGCCACCTCTATTCCCAGAGGTTCCGCGATGGGGCTTATCCTAAATTTACAGTGTAAGTTTCCTTGGGTTTTGTCTTTTAAGACAGGGTCTGGTGGGGACTGGCAGGTGGAGGTTACAGTGCTGGACTCCCACATGGCTGACTGTGGTTCGAGTCCTGGACCTGGCAGCTTGCTTTCTCACTTTCCCTCTCTGCTTCTCTCTGGTGAGTGCACATGCCCTATAACAAATTTTTAATATAATAGTAAAAGGGGCCGGCAGGTGGTGTGGTGGTTATGGATGCTGGACTCCCACATGGTTAACTGTGGTTCAAATCCCGG
>NW_006159771.1:1321465-1329940 GCF_000334495.1 Tupaia belangeri chinensis
AATAAAGTTGGGAACCAGCAGTTAGCGTAATGGCTATGTCGCTGGACTCCCATGTAGTGGACCGCGGTTCGCGTCCCGGACCCGGTGGCTTAAAACTCACGCTGGGCGTGTGTGTGTGCATGTCCAAGATCCCGAGAGGAGAATGGAGGAGAAGGGATTGCGGCGTGACCATCCCCCCTGGGGGGTGATTTCTCACTTTCTGTCTCTATGTCTCTCTCCGTCTGTCCGGCGAGCGCACGCGCCCTATAGCAAACACCGCTCCAAATAAATAAATGAATGAATGAATGAATGAATGAATGAATAAATAAATAAATAAAAATAATTCTTTTAAAACAAACAAACAAACACAAACCGAACCCACAGAAATGGGACTAGCAGGTGGCTAATAGCTACGTCACTGGACTCCTATGTAGGTTCGACTCATGCCAGGTGCGTGTGCAGGTGTGCCCAAGATCCTGAGAGGAGAATGGAGAAGAAGGGATGGCAGTGTGGCCATGCTCCCTTGGGAATGACTTCTCGCTTTCTACCTCTCTGTCCCTCTAGGGAGTGCACGTGCCCTATGGCAAACATCTATTAAAATAAAATGATAAATAAAGAGCCTGCCACCCCCAGAACGAAGCCCAGCACTAACTGTGGACTTTGGTGTTAGTGGTACGCTGGCGCGGGCTCCCCGGTGGTAAAGCATGCACCGTCCAGTGACGGATGTCCACAGTGGGGGCTATGCGCGTGTGCAGCGGAGGGGGCATACGGAACAGCTCGGTACCTTCCATGCAATTTGGCAGTGAATATAAACTGCTCTAAAAGATAAAGTCTATTAAAAAAAAAAGGCACAAGTTGTAATTCAGCTTTGTCAACGACAGCCGGCAGGACGGGGCGAACGATGCCGTGGCTGCCTGGCCCAGCTCACCTGGTGCACGTCCCTCCGGTGGTCGGCATCGTTGTTGCTGCCCCCGATCACGTACAGCTTGTCGCGGAGGGTGGCCATGCCGTGCCAGGCACGCCGCACGGGCCCGTCGGCCAGTGTGTGCCAGGCGTTGCTCCCCGGGTCGTAGCAGTGCGTCTCCTTGAGGTAGTCCTCCCCTCTGCGGCCGCAGGTAATGTACATCTTCCCTTCCAGGGTGGCACCTGCGTGGGCGTACACCTACAGGAGCCAGAGAGAGAGGTGGGAGGGGACACGAGGGTAGCCGGGGGGCACGGCCGGGTGGCTTCCCGCCAGCCAGGCTGCTCCCCACGCCATGCCTGCCCGATGGTGCTTCGTGGTGTCACTGTCAGACTCCTCCTTCCAGGCCAGAGAACGTCCCCTGGAATCTCACTGACCACGCTACCCTGGTCACCAGTCAGGGACCTCCTCCCTGTAAGGACACATGACTACAGAGTTCGAACAGAGTCTGTGTCTCCCTTTTGCCCCTAAAGCTAAGACCTGCATGAGGGAATCCCAGGCAAGTCAAAGCAGCCTTTTTCAGAGGCCCTGGGAACGGCTGCACGCCCTCTGTGGCCGCCGCCTCTCCCCGCCCATGGCCGGGAGCCCCAGGCCTGCTGATCTGCTCCTAGTCGGTGTGCAGATGGCATCTCCTCACACCACGCTCGCTTGTGGGTGAGGGGAACGGGGCCAGAGTGAGGAGAGAGCGCAGCTACAGGGGGGTCTTCGAAAAGTTCACGGAAGTGCCCATTAGGAAAAAATGGATTTCAAAATGTTAGAACCACAATTGTACTTTAACTCTATTCTCCACCAACTTTTTTTTTGGGGGGGGGAGACATTTTTTGCTATAGGGCACGCATGCTCGTGGGAGAGACAGAGAAAGAGAGACAGAAAGTGAGAAATCACCCCCCAGGGGGAAGGCCCACACTAAAATCCCTTCTCCTCCATTCTCTTAGGATTTTAGGCGCACACACACACACACACACACACACACTCAGCATGAGGGTTTTATTTTTTTTTTGGAGAGGTTTTTCGCTATCGGGCGCATGCGCTCGCCGAAAGAAGAGAGAGACAGGGAGACAGAAAGCGAGAAATCACCCCCCAGGGGGGATGGCCACGCCGCAATCCCTTCTCCTCCATTCTCTCGGGATCTTGGGCATGCACGCACACGTGCCCGGCATGAGTTTAAGCTGCCGGGTCCGGGACTTGAACTGTGGTCAACTACGTGGGAGTCCAGCGACATAGCCGTTACGCTAACTGCTGGTCCTCAAGCATGATTTTTAAGCCTCCGGGTCCAGGACTCAAACTGCGGTCAACTATGTGGGAGTCCAGCGACGTAACCAGTACGCCATTTGCTGGCCCCCGCCACAGATGTATTGAAGTCCCCCATAGAAAGAGCACTCCCCTTTAGTAATGAATGTGTGGCGGAGAGGATTCGGGGTCTTGGCCTTTCTCGGGCGTTCAACCCCCTCTTCGGCAGGCTATCCAGAGTCCAACCGTCATGCCAGCCCTAGGCCTCGGTACCCACTCACCCACCCAGCAGACCCACGGAAGGCCCAGGGCAGGGCACTGTGTTTGGGGAGAGAAGCTCCCGGGGGCTGGCTCTGAGTCTGTGTCACATAGGCCATGAGAGTGGCACAGGAGGCTAGAGAGGCGGACAGAGCAGTGAGGTCAGACGCGTGGGGTTTGGATCTCCACGGCGGTGGCCTGCGGACTTCTTCTCAATGAGCCTTTTCATTTGGAGAGAAGTCTAGGTTCACGTGTAATGGGGACCGGGAACAGGGAGAGCGGGCCATGCTGGTGCCACGCAGTCCGCCCCAGCGCTGAGGGCTGTGCGGCTGTGTCACGGCGTCACGGTCCAGGTGCTGATACCGAAGCGGTCACAGGTCACCATCACGAGGACCCCCACCTGCCCGCTGACGGTCACGCTCACTTCTCTCCTTAAGCCCCGGCAAGCACTAATCTCTCTGTGTCCGCAGTCCTGCCACGACACGACACCTACCCGAACGCAATCAGTACGCGAGCACGGCATCCCTCATCCGAAAATCCGAAACCTGAAATGCTCCACAATCCGAAGCTTTCCAAGTGCCGATATGATGCCAGAGTTGGGGAATTTCACACCCGACCTCAAGTGATGGGTCACGGACAAAATGCAGGCACGTGACCAGTTTATTCAGGGTCATCGAGGGGAATAAAAGGACCCCCAGATTCCTTCAGCTGTAGTCAATCTTTTCCAAGCACAATCAAAGTTTCCTGCTCAAGCGTGCTCACAAAGGGTTATTAAAAAAAAAAAATCTGGGGAACCAGCAATTAGCATAATGGCTATGTCGCTAGACTCCCACGTAGTCGACCGCGGTTCGCCTCCTGGACCCGGTGGCTTAAAACACGCCGGGCGCGTGTGCGTGCGTGCCCAAGATCCCAAGAGGAGAATGGAGGAGAAGGGATTGCGGCGTGGCCATCCCCCCTGGGGGGTGATTTCTCGCTTTCTGTCTCGCTGTCTCTCTCTGTCTGTCTGGCGAGCACATGCGCCCTATAGCGAAAAAAACCTCTCAAAAAAAAAAAAAATCTGAAATCTAAACTACTCCGGTTCCAAGCATTTGGGGTAGAGACGTTCAACTTGCATAACATCTAGCTTTCTACCGCGAACCAGGTGCTTCCGCATGGCTGTATGCACCGACCAGTTCCTTTCGTTGCTGGGCAGTGCTCTGTGTGTCCCCCCCACACAGTTTAACCGTTCGCTGCTGAAGGACGTCCGATTTGTTTCTAGTTCTAGTCCTGACTGCTGTCTCTGAAGATGCTAGAATATCTGTGCTCAGAGAAGTTCTCATGTCTCTGGGTTAGGTCCCAGGGTGGCAACTACTGGGTTGCAGGGGAGTTGGAAGAAACGGCCAAGCTCTTTGCCAGAGGCCCGTACCATTGTTTTTTTTAGACTTTTGGGAAAGAATTATTTAATTTCGTTTGTTATTATTATTCATTATTATTATTTAATTTGACCAGCGAGAGAAAGAGGGAGAAAAGTGAAAAAAAGGAAGCCACCAGGTCTGGGACTTGAACTGTGGTTGGCCCTGTGGAGGTCCAGCGCCTTAACCACCTGCCAGCCCTGGCCTCCCACCAGGAAAGGCATGAGCAATCCAGTTTCTCTGTACACTTACCACCATTTGCTGGGGTCACTTTTTAGCTATTCTTTTTTTTTGAGAGGTTTTTGCTATAGGGTGCGTGCGCTTGCCAGAGACAGAGAGAGACAGAGAGATAGAAAGCGAGAAATCACCCCCCAGGGGGGATGGTCTCACCGCAATCCCTTCTCCTCCATTCTCCTCTCGGGATCTTGGGCATGCACGCACACGCGCCTGGCGTGAGTTTAAGCCACTGGGTCCGGGACTCGAACCACAGTCGACTACATGGGAGTCCAGCGACACAGCCATTACGGCAACTGCTGGTCCTCGTCCCTGACTTCTGATCCATCACAGTCTAATCCGTTTCTCTCCGAATCTACCCACTTCCTTCCACGCTGGCACAGACGGTCACCCCCGTGGGCGTGGGACTGTTCCCTGGGCTCCTGCCCGAGCTCCTCCCCTGTCTTCCTCTCCTCCCCTCCTTCCCAGGGTCGACGGAGAAGCCCCTTCCTTCCCTCTGCAATGTCAGACTGGTTGGCGTCTCCGTAAATGGACCTTCCCACAGTCCTGCCAGAGCCCAGCCCGGGCAACTCCTCGGTTCGGCCCCTCTTCCCTTCCTCGGGCACTCACCACGGTTGTGACTACTTCCCTGATCGTTTAGTGGCTGAGAGCGTCTCTCCTCCAGGGGGGAAAGGTGTCTTTGTCATTTCTTGTCCCCACTGGACCCCTAGGCCTTGGGACTTGGTAGGCACTTCAGAAGTTGCAGGAGTGAATGCAGAAGGAAGGGAAGCTGGCAGCCAGGGTGGAGCTGGCTGCAGGCTGAGGCTGCCCCTCTGTGGCCAAGTCGAGAACTGCATCTCCCTGGCAGCCCCAGACAAAGGAACCCTGGAGACCCTGGGCCACACGCCCGGGAGCAGCGTCCGCTGCCCACCTGCCCTCCCCAGGCCTTCCTCACCCACCAGGTCTGCAAGACCCCTGATGCTTTCCTATGCAGGGTCTGCAACCTGGGGTGAGAAAGGTCCCTCCAAACAGGCCTCGGTCCCTGACAGGAGCAGGCGACAGCTGGCAGCTCACAGCTGTCCCTGAGAAACAATGAGGGGACCGTGCCTCAGGTGGAGGGGACTCCAGAAGGGAAATCCCACCCCACCTCCCAACCCCAGGTCAAAATCTACATCCGGGGGCCTCCTGAGGAGGAGAGAGAAAAACGGCGGCAGGCTGCTGAAAGGTTCCCAAAGGCTGAAGACCAGCGCTCTCGCCAAGGCCCCTGATCAGGTGCGGACATGGCACAGTCCCATCTCTGGGGGTGCTCGGAGAGCCTCAGAGTGTACCCGGCTCACAGCGGCTGCCCTGCAAACAGCAAGGCCAGGCTCACAGGGTGCACTTGGCCCTCAGAGGCTGGGACCCAGGAAGTGGGGAGCTGGCAAGCTGCCTCCTTCCCCTGGAATTCCATGTCTGGTTTTTGGGCTAGGTCCAAGTACCCCAAGGTCACAGGATGAAAGAAAGGCACTTCCTTAAGCACCTGTCCTGGGCACACCCCTAAACCTCTTCAGACTGGAATCAACCAAAGTGTTGTGTAAAATGCACGTGATTTTTTTTTTAAATTAAGAAAGAAAACCTCTAAAGCATTTGGGGGGCTTCTGGAAAGAATGCCCCACCCTGTGAGGGCCACGGGGGACAAGCAGGAGGACGGGCTGCAGCCGGGCTGCTGAGAGCCCTGGCCAAGGGAGTCGGGCCTCCGGGGAGTGCCAGCTCGCCCTGTCTGTGCTTAGACGCTGACAGAAGGAGAGCACCGGGCCAGACAATGTCTCAGCACTCGAGCGGCGGGCGGGGGGACGACTCTGGGGACTGGACTCTCAAATGCCCTCCTCCCGGGGTGGGGCCCTGGGGACCCCATCACCCGCCCCAGTGCTGCGCGTTGGAGGGCCATGCACTCTGCTCACTGTGCCTGGCTCCGGGGGACCAGCGCCGGCCCCAGGGACACCCGGGGGAGGAGAGGAGGGCGGGCAGCAGGCGGTCATGGCAGGGCTTCCTTACCTCTCTTTTCAGCGGTGCCACGTAGGCCCAGGAGTTGGTGGCGGGGTCGTAGCGCTCCACGGCGTTCAGGTCGTTGTGGTAGTCGCGGGCGGGCCCGCAAATGCCCTCCTCCCGGGGTGGGGCCCTGGGGACCCCATCACCCGCCCCAGTGCTGCGCGTTGGAGGGCCATGCACTCTGCTCACTGTGCCTGGCTCCGGGGGACCAGCGCCGGCCCCAGGGACACCCGGGGGAGGAGAGGAGGGCGGGCAGCAGGCGGTCATGGCAGGGCTTCCTTACCTCTCTTTTCAGCGGTGCCACGTAGGCCCAGGAGTTGGTGGCGGGGTCGTAGCGCTCCACGGCGTTCAGGTCGTTGTGGTAGTCGCGGCCGGCCACGGCGTAGATGTACCTGCCCACGACGCACACACACAGGTCGGCGTGCTCCTGCTGCAGCGACTGGATCTGGAACCAGCGGTTGTGCCGGGGGTCGTACCTTTGGGGGGGACGTGAAGACAGCGGATCGCTGAGCAGATGGGAGGTGGGGGGAGGCAGCCCCGCTTCCCCGGGGCCTCGGCTCCACCTGAACCTTTCCTGGCTCCCCTCGCATGCCAGCGCCCGCCTGGCCAGCAGGCTGCCGCACACCTGAGCAGGCCTGGCCATGAGGCTCCAGGGTTTCTGCCCACACTGCTGGTCCCTCCCGGTGCAGACTTTTCTTCTAGCCCGCTCAAGTGACTATCCCAACAGCTGTTCCTACGGTCACCTCCACCTCACCTGTCTCAGCTCGCGGACTCAGGAAGGCCCACCCTTACGGTGACAGCCTCCCCACCGAATGGGCGCATCAGCCTCCCTCCTCACAGGCCGCGTGGCCTTGAGCCGCCCCAAGGCCCCATCCCCGTGTCTGCTCACGGTGCCCATCATGCCCTCGGCCTTGTCAGCGCCCAGCACACACCAGGCTCCTGTCACCGGATACCACAGTCCTACTGCAGCCCCGTCACTGCTCCCGAGCTCCCTGGCTGGGGGGCGTCCTCTTCCTCTCTGCAAACATGGGAGCGCTGGGGCCAGCAGATGGCGTAGCACCGATGTCCATGGACTCCCACATCACCAACCGTATTCCTTTTTTATAAATTATTTTATTTTAAAAAAGTTTTTTTGGAGAGGTTTTTACTACAGGGCACATGCACTTGCCAGAAAGACAGAGAGAGACAGAGAGATAGAAAGCGAGAAATCACCCCCCCAGGGGGGATGGCCACGCCGCAATCCCTTCTCCTCCATTCTCCTCTCGGGATCTTGGGCACGCACGCACACGCTCCCTGTGTGAGTTTCAAGCCACTGGATCCGGGACGCGAACTGCGGTCGACTACGTGGGAGTCCAGCGACATAGCCATTACGCTAACTGCTGGTCCCATGTTTAAAATTTTATTACTATTATTATTATTTTTCAGTTTGATCAGATAGACAGAGAGAGAGAGGAAAAGTGAGAGAGCAAGCCACCAGGTCCAGGACTTGAACCATGGTCAGCCATGTGGGAACCCAGTGCCTTTAACCACCATGCCACCTGCTGGTCCCATGGCCAACCATATTTCAAGTGCCGGACCCGGTGGCTTCAAACTCACACCAGGCTTGTGTGCGTGCATGCCCAAGATCCCAAGAGGAGAAGCGATTGCGGTGTGGCCATCCTCCCCGGGGGGGTGACTTCTCACTTTCCCTGTCACTGTTTCTGTCCCTCTCTCTCTGGCAAGTCTTCCTGCCCTATGACAAAAACCTCTTAAAAAAAAATTAAAAAGTGTGAGCACCTAATCCGGCCTTGGATGTGGGCAGGTGGAATCCCAAGGGCCAGCCCTGGGGAGAAGATACCTCGCTGGCTGCAGCAGGCCGTGAGGCTGGGGAATCTGGTCTGAGGTAGAGGAGGGCTGCAGGGGAGGCCGCGTGCGAGGGACAGCCCAGGCCCCCGTGGTGAATAAGGGGAGGAGAATCAGGAAGGAGGCTGAGCTCCCAATGAACCTGGCACCCTCAAGTGACTACTGCAGCTCACTCTCCTGACACGGGCCAGTTCACGCCCCTCTCACGGGAAAGGCAGCCACCCCGAGCCACGACCAAATCGTCCCCCACCACTGGCATCTTCATAACAGTGCCTCATCCTCAGGCAGTAGCACCATCGTCCCAGCTGCACGGCCAGAGCGTCCTCTGTCCAGTCCCTTAGGCCGCCTCCCCGCCTGCCTCCACGGGGCCTCCGATTCTCCTTCCTGGCACCTCGGCCACCCGGCATTACCTGCCCCACGTCGTGGGGGCCTCCCGGCCTCTTCCCTGCCTCCCTGTGCCCACAGCAGGGCCCTCGTGAACATGGAGGCACGTGTGCTGTTTGGGTGAACACGGGTGATCACAGGGCCCCTGGGGGACAGGCCAGCCCACTCTGAGCCTGCTGTGCCACTCTT
>NW_006159771.1:1330677-1331332 GCF_000334495.1 Tupaia belangeri chinensis
CGCTCTTTCCTGGCCCACACTGGTCCTCCCCTGGGCCACACCCAGGCATCAGCATCTAATCAGCCCCTGCGGCTGAAGCCTCCTGGCCCAATGGCTCACGGACAGCTACAGCTTCTTTCGACCATTTTCATTTCTCCAGAGGAAGACTGCTTCCGAAGAGAACAGGTGTAACCTCCACTGGCTCGGACGAGCGTAAGGAAACGTTCTTTGGCCTGTGCCCCACGCTGGTCGCTGGTCGGTGTCAAGCTCAGGCTCTTTGCCCTCGGTCCCAAAGCACGCATTAAGGTACTCTGCAGCCACTTCCTCCTGCCTGCCACTCGCCAGGCCTCCCCGCCAGCCAGGGCTACAGGAAATGAGCCCCTCAGGAGGTGAGGCGAGCAGGACAGTGGGCACGCCCCTGGGTCACGGCCACTGACCGGGGTGAGAATCCTCGCTCTACCTGCCCATCCAACTGGCGTACGTGGGCATCATTTTTTTTTTTTTTGGAAGAGGTTTTGGCTGTAGGGCGCATGCGCTCACCAGAAAGACAGAGAGACAGAAAGCGAGAAAAGACCCCCCAGGGGGGATGGCCACGCCATAATTCCTTCTTCTCCATTCTCCTCTCAGGATCTTGGGCACGCACGCACACGCACCCGGCATAAGTTTAAGCCACCGG
>NW_006159771.1:1331856-1352012 GCF_000334495.1 Tupaia belangeri chinensis
TTTGGAGAGGTTTTTGCTATAGGAAGTGTGTGCTCGCTGGAAAGACAGAGAGAAACAAGAGACAGAAAGCAGTCATGCTCCCTGGGGGAATGGCCATGCCACAGTCCCTTCTCATGGGATCTTGGGCACGCACACACACGTGCCCGGAGTAAGT
Organism: Tupaia belangeri chinensis; assembly: GCF_000334495.1. NCBI lineage: Eukaryota > Metazoa > Chordata > Mammalia > Scandentia > Tupaiidae > Tupaia > Tupaia belangeri. The sequence goes on from NW_006159771.1 coordinate 1,332,011, forward strand.
TTAAGCCACCAGGTCCGGGACACGAACCTCGGTCGACTACATGGGAGTCCAGCAACATAGCCATTACGCTAACTGCTGGTCCCGTAAACAAAATTATTTTAAGTAGGGCCAGGGAAAATGGCAATGTGAGTCTATCTAATAGGTGGGGCGTGCAGTTGGCATGCAAGAACCCACAGTACTACAGCTACGGAAAAGGTGCAGAGAACGACAGGGTAACAAAGATGCAATCAAAGGGGGTGGCTAAGGCACTGGACTCCCTCGTGGCCGACTGCAGTTTGAGTCCCAGACCTGGAGGCTTGGTTTCTCACTTTCCCTCTCTCTGTGTCCAGTGAACTCACGTGCCCTACAGCAAATGAAAATATTTAATAACAAGGACCACCGGATAGTATAATGGCTACGTCACCGGACTCCCACATAGTTGACCACGGTTCTAGTCCCAGACCCAAGAGCTTAAAACTCACGCCAGGCACCTGGGCAAGTGTGCTCAAAATCCCGAGAGGAGAATGGAGAAGAGATTGTGGCATGGCCATCCTCCCAGGGGTGATCTCTCACTTTCTGTCCCTTTGTCTATATCTTTCTGGCAAGTGTGCACATCCTATCGCAAAAGTCTCTCTAAAAAAAAAAAAAACAATAATAATACATAAAACTTGGGGCCGGCAGGTGGCATGGACACTGGACTCCCACATGGCTGACCGTGGTTCGAGACCTGAACCTGGTGGCCTTGCTTTCTCACTTTCCCTTCCTCTCTCACTCTCCCCCTCTCTTTCTCTGTCATTCTGTCCCTCTCTGGTCAAATTAAAATTAATTAAGTTAAATAAAGTAATCATGAAAAATATATACATAAAAATTAAATAATTATTTTAAAAGATGCAATCAAAACAGAAAAAAGAACAGTGGCCTCTTGGAGTACAGTTTGCTTGAAAAGAAGAAACTTTTTACGTGACATTTCATGTATCGATGCTTTAAAATATAACCTGGTAAGCACTAACTCCTCGAACTGCAAGCCCTGACTGGCAAGGTCCTGTTCTGTTAAACTCTGAGAGCACATACGTTCTAAGGTGAGCTACAAAAAGAGAAAGCGGAGAAAGACCCAAACTGTCCGAACATTCAGAGGAAGAGACGAGGTCAGTCTGCAAGTTCTGAGTCTACCGGGAGGTCCCTGAAACTCTCATTCTGTGCAGATGACAGACCCCGGAGGAAACTGGCAGGCAGGTGGCCCTCCCTGCCACCTCCAGCCTCTGAGAGCCTCTCCCTCGAGCCAGGTCAGGCCAGCTCCCAGCCCGGAACTTGAGGCTGTGGTTACTGACTACTGGGTTTACAGGAGCTTTACGGAGTTGGCTGTGGTCTTGCGGCACACCTCGAGACAGAAACGGGAACCACTATCAGGCTGTACCCAGGAGGACAGGGTACGGGGACAGACAGAGTGCCCATCTGTCACCCCCAGGGACAGCCTCCTTGATGTACACAGCTGCCCCCACCTCCTAGGAGAGCCAGAATGCTTCGAAGAGACCTTTGCCGGTCTGCAGGTGGCTCTCAGTAGTGCAGTCTGGCCTGGCCGCCCAACTGAAAACGAACCCCTGAAAAAAAGACGTTTCTAGGCTTGGCCAGAGGGAAGCCTGAGCCCAGTGTGAATAGACCCCCTGGGGTCGGCGTGAGGTCAGGGGGAGAATGCAGGGAGGCCTTTGCTTCTTGTGAACTCTGCCCTTCCTCATATTTAACCATGACATAATACGGTCGGCTCTATTTGAGCCTCATCGATTTAGCAAAGGTGATCGCTCCCTGAGCCCAGAGGAGCAGAGGTGGCCAAGGACTGGCCGTCTCCTCCTTGGTCGGGGCCACCATGCTTGGTTCCTAAGTCAGGAGGTGGCCCCAGCGCACCCCAGAAGATAGAAGCACGAGACGAGCTTGGTCAGCCCCGAGCTCACCGCTGCTGGAAGCGGCTGGCAGTCTCTCTGTGGCGCCCCTTTCAGCACCCCGGGCGGGGAGACCTCGCTCAGGCAGTGGGTACAGGAGGGGCCTCTAGAAATCTAGTGATGACAGAAGTCGTGGGAACTTGACCTACTTCCCTTTCTTCACTTCGATAAATGGGTTTACGAGCTCCCAGCCTCGCTGACTGGAAGAGCGACACGCATCCTGTGACCACAGCGATCCATAGGACCCCTCTGGGAACGCTGCCTCCTCCCAGAGGCCTCTGCGCCCAGCAGGTGGTTGTCTCCAGGGTGGGAGGGTTTAGAAAGAGGCTCAGTGACCTGTAGGTCTTAACCGCTCCCCTGGCCTGACGGCTGCTTGGCTGGGTAGGAGAGCAGTAGGAAACCGCCCTCCGCCATGGGCTGGTGGTGGAGGGAGAAGACAGCAAGGACAGGCCAGGTGGTGGTGCAGAGTGAGGCGGACCCACGCAGCAGAACGGCCGGGCTCACGCTCTGGGACCCCTGGCACGTCAGGCACCTGCGCACATGCCCGGGGGCCCGGCAGCTGGGACTGGAGGGGGTCACCACGTACAGCCTTGTGGGGGGCCGTTCTCTCTTTTTCTTCTTCGCGAGAGAAATGAGTAGCTTGGGCCAGTGGGTGGCACAGAGGTGTAGGTGCTGGGTCCCACATGCCGACTGTGTTTCAAGTCCTGGACCCAGCAGCTTGACAATCACACCTGGGGGGGCCAATAGGTGGTGTGGTGGTGAAGGTGCTGAACTCCCACAGGTCTGACCACAGTTCGAGTCCCGGACCTGGCGGCTTGCTTTCTCACTCTTCCCACCCCCACCCCCCCTTTGGTGATCATGTGTGCCCTGTAGCAAACTGAAAAATAATAACAATGGGAATCAGCCAATGGTGCAGCACTTACATCGCTCAACTTCTGGGACCAGCAGTTAGCGTAATGGCTATGTCGCTGGACTCCCATATAGTCAAACGCGGTTCGCATCCCGGACACAGTGGCTTAAACTCACACCGGGCACGTGTGTGTGCGTGCCCAAGATCCCGAGAGGAGAATGGAGGAGAAGGAATTGCGGCGTGGCCATGCCCCCTGGGGGTGATTTCTCACTTTCTGTCTCTCTCTGTATTTCTGGTGAGCGCACGTGCCCTATAGCAAAAAAAAATAAAAAAAAATTAAAAAATCGCTCAACTCCCATATGGCCAGCCACGGTTCAATTCCTGGACCAGGTGGTTTCAAATTCACACTGGGTACAAGGGCATGCCCAAGATGCCGGAAGGAGGAGGGAGCGTGATGGTGGCATGGCCACCCCGGGAGGGGTGATTTCTCACTTTCCCTCTCACAGTGTCTGTCTGTCCCTCTCTGAGCACATGCGCCCTAAGGCAAACCAATGATTATAAAAATGATGATGATAAATAAAATAAAATAAATAATTCTTTTTAAACAAAGAAAATCATGTTGGGTGCATGTGAGTGCTTGCCCAGAGTCCCAAGAAGAGAATGAAGGAGGAGGGACTGTGGGTGGCCATCCCGCTGGGAGATCATTTCTCTCTTTCCTCTTCTCCCTCTCTGACGAATGCACATGCACTATAGCAAAACAAAACAAAACCAAAAAAAAGAGGGAAGAAATAAAAAATAAAAATAAAGAAATAATCACTAAACTTGTAGATTTAAAAAAAATTTTAAAAAGATGGGCCCGGCAGGTGGCAAGGTGGTTAAGGGCTCTGGACTCCCCCCCTGGCCGACCTCGGTTCGAGTCTTGGACTTGGTGGCTTGCTTTCTCACCCCTCTCCACCCCCGCACTCTGTCACTCTCTGGCCAAAATTATAATGAATAAATAAATAAAATCAAATAAAAATAATTCTAAAAAAAAGAGAGAGAGAGAGAGAGACAGAGAAAGCAAAGCAAAGCAGAGAGGCCAAGGGAAGCTGAAGCAAGAGGTATCAGAGCTTAAGAGAAAGCCAGACGGAGGGGAGGTGCGGCGGCCCCTCCTGCACGCTCCGAACCCTGACTGCCTCTCCTGGCGCTCGGCCAGTCCCGGGGCACCTCGGCACCACAACCACAAGCCCACAGCCCAGCCCTCCCTACACAGCTGAGCAGCTGCGGTCCGGGTGAGCGGGCTTCTGAGAAGGAGCAGGGGGCAAGAGAAAAAAGCCACCAGATGCCTTCTTCCCTTGTCTCTGTGCACGCTCTAGAGATCAGCTGGCCTTCGCCCGACACAGACGTAGCCGCCGGGCCACCACACGAGCTGCCACGCTCGTGGCAAAGGCCGGCAGGGGAGCCAGGTCTCCGTCACGTGCTCCGTCACAACACACCCCCAACCGGCCCGCGTGGCCCGCCTCCCACACGGTGCCCCACAGGCAGAGGCGCCCAGAAGTGCCCTCTCCTACCTCCAACACCGGGACTCGGCTCGGAACCCCTGGACGTTGTTGTCCCCTCCGATCAGGTACACGAAGTTGTTGAGCACCGCGATGCCCTGGTTGGACATGCGGGGCGCCAGGGAGGCGGTGAAGTGCTTCCACTCCCCCAGCAGGGGGTTCAGGTACTTGGCCTGATCGCTGAGAACGGTGGATGGTGTCGAGTGGATGCCCCCGAAGCCCACGACGCACTGGAAGTCCGACCGCAGCTCCGTGTGCGGGCCCTGCAGGCTGGGCTGCAGGCTCTCGTTCCGGTGGTACATGAGGGCGCTGGCCACGGTGTCCCTCAGCGGGCTGGGGTCCAGCTTGTCGTGCAGCCGCTGCAGGACCTCGGCTTCCATCAGGGGGAAGCGTACCGTCTCCAGGAGCTTGGGGGGCTCGTGCAGCGAGATCTGGTCGGCCTGCACCTGCTCCGGGGTGTAGTGGTAGAGCAGGGCCCCCTCATACACCTCGGTCTCGCGGGAGACCTCCAGGCGGTTGCTGCTGAGGAGGGAGTAGACCTTCTCCAGGGGAAGCTGGCGGTACTTGTCAGTCCGGGAGAAGGTCACAAAGTGTTTGAGGATGTAGGCGTCCAGCTGCTCCGTCAGGCGGTTCAGGTCGAACAGCTCTGCCAGCCGGTAGACATCGAGGATGTTGTCCTCGTCCACCCAGGACATGAGGAAATCGCAGCAGAAATGGATGATCTCTGGGATCTGCGAAGAGGAGACATGCACTGAAGCCTGGGTGGGCAAACGGTGCCTGGGGGTAGGAGACAGGAGGCAGCCCAGAGACCATCTACACGGCGTCCCCGGCAGCTGCCTGCACCCCCAGGGGGAGCAAAGCACAAGCCCTCCCGCTTTGACTGCCCAACCTTCCCCAACACACTAGGGATGACTGGAGCTCGCTGCAGGCTGACTGGGCTATTATTATTATTATTATTATTATTATTATTATTATTATTATTATTTTAGAGGTTTTTGCTATAGGGCGTGTGCGCTCGCCATAAAGACAGAGACAGAGAGACAGAAAGCGAGACATCACCCCCCAGGGGGGATGGCCACGCCGCAATCCTTTCTCCTCCATTCTCTTGGGATCTTGGGCATGCACTCACATGCACCCGGCATGAGTTTAAGCCACCAGGTCCAGGACTCGAACCACAGTAGACTACATGGGAGTCCAGCGATATAGCCATTACACTAACTGCTGGTCCCTGGGCTATTATGATTATTACTATTTTTAGAATGATTTGTTTAATTTTGGGACCAGCAGATGGCATAATGGTTATGTCGCTGGACTCCCACGTAGTCAACCGAGGTTTGAGTCCCAGACCCAGCGGCTTAAAATTCATACAGGGCACATGTGCGTGTGTGCCCAAGATCCCAGGAGGAGAATGGAGGAGAAAAGGATTGTGGTGTGGCCATTCCCCTTGGGAGTGATTTCTTGCCTTCTCTCTGTCTCTGTCTCTCTAGCGAGCCCTATGGCAAAAATTTCTCTTTAAAAACAAAACGAAACGAAAACAAACTCACCCTGGGCACGTGTGTATGTGTGTCCAAAATCCCAAGAGGAGGATGAAGAAGGGAATGTGGTGTGATCATCCCCCCAGGGGGTGATTTCTCACTTTTGGCCTCTCTGTCTCTATGGGTGAGTGCATTGTACCCTATAGCAAAAATCTCTCTCTTAAAATTTTTTTTAAAAAATTTTATTTACTATTTTTTTTTTTTTAACTTGATCAGAGAGAAACAAAGAGAGAAGGAGAAAGGGAAAGTAAGAAAGCCAGTCGTGGGAACCAGCAGTTAGCATAATGGCTATGTCACTGGACTCCTACGTAGTCAACCGCGGTTCGCATCCCGGACCCGGTGGCTTAAAACTCACGCCGGGTGCGTGTGCGTGCGTGCCCAAGATCCCGAGAGGAGAATGGAGGAGAAGGGATTGCGGCGTGGCCATCCCCGCTGGGGGGTGATTTCTCGCTTTCTATCTCTCTGTCTCTGTCTGTCTGGCGAGCACATGCGCCCTATAGCAAAAACCTCTCCAAAAAAAAAAAAGAAAAGAAAGCAAGCCAGTCGCCAGGTCTGAGACTCAAACCACAGTCAGCCATGTGGGCGTCCAGAGCCCTTTCACCACTATGCCACCTGCTGGCCCCATGGCTGGCTGGGTTTAAATCCCAGCTTGGAAATGTATCGAGAGGGTGATGTGTGGCATGTTCTTATCCTTTCTGTGCCTAAGTTTCCTTGTCCATAAAAAAGGGCGAGGACTACCCTGGAAATTAAGAGTGTGTGGAGGCATCGGGCACAGAGCAGGCCCTCGGTGTGGGTCAGCTGCCTTTTATGGGGTTGTCAAAAAATCCTGATGCATTTTTGCATAGAAAAAAAATGCGTCATGACTTTTCCCACAACTCGACAGGTCAAAGGTACTAGTTCTCCCGAGAAATACAAGCTGTCTCCCGCAGGGCCAGATGTCCTCGGTAAGAAAGGGCCCAGCCTCCTCCTCAGGGCTTTATTTGAAAGTGCTGACAGGTGGCGTGGTGGTTCTGGAGGCTGGACTCCCACATGGATCACTGCGGTTCAAGTCCCGGACCTGGTAGCTTGCTCCCGCACTTTGTCTCTTTCTGGTCAACTTCAAAAAAAAAAGTAAAAATAATGACAAAAAATAAGATTAAATAATTTTTAAAAGAAAAAGAAAGACAGCACTGGGATTGAGACACACCCAGATTTCTCCTGCCAAAACTCCCATGGGGAAGCTCAGGTAGACTGCAGGCCCAGCGAGCCCACCCTCTTTCCCAGGAGCGGCCGCACCAGCCACACACACCTGCCACACGCCAGCCCCGAGTTCCAACTTGCCAGCAGAGTGAGCCAAGGGCACTGGCCAGCCCAGCACCCATCGCAAGACCCTGACTCAGATGTCTTGAAAGGCTGGTAGGCTCACTCACACATCCTGAGCCCCAGCCTGGGGGAGACCCAGTGGATGGCAGGGAGTGCACAGGTTCCTAGGCACCCAGTCACCTTCCCCACCTGTGCAGAGAGGCTGGCCGACTGGTGGGAGGGTGAGTGGTATGACGGTGCTTACGTGGGAGGGAGCAGAGAATGAGGCCACAGGCCCCCCCGCAGGATGCTAAAGGACGCCCCGTGATCAGTTAACCAAAACATGGCAGGATGAAAGGACCCACGGGGAAGGGCTCCCAGGATAACAGAGGGTGCTGGTAAGTTCTTTAGGAAAACAGGATTTGAGAGTGTCTCTAGAAACAGAAATATCTGACTATCATCCACAAACTAAGCATTGCAGAGAAAAACTCTGCTGGTTTTTGAAGCTTGCCAATAAACTTTTTTCTTTTGTTGAATTCAAGAGTCATCTAAGAGGGTGGGTCCCACAGCTTAGTTGGGGAAACTGGGTCCCGTATGACTGACTGTGAGGTTCGAGTCCTGGATGCACCAGCCTGAAAAATACACGAGGTGCTTGCGTGCACGTCCCAAATCCCAACAGGGTGGGAGAGTGGAGAAGGAACTGTGGCGTGACCAGGCCCCACTGGCAGGTGCTTCATGGCACGCCTGCTCATTCATGCGCTCTCTCTTTCTCTAGCAAATGTGTGTGCCTCTGACAACTAAAACAGAAAAAATATATGCTGCCTCAAATCAAACTTACAAAAATATTTATGTATTTATTGATTGATTGATTGATTGATTTTTTTTGGAGAGGTTTTTGCTATAGGGCGCGTGCGCTCGCCAGACGGACAGAGACAGACAGAAAGACAGAAAGCAAGAAATCACCCCCGGGGGGATGGCCATGCCGCAATCCCTTCTCCTCCATTCTCCTTTCGGGATCTTGGGCATGCATGCACACGCGCCCGGCGTGAGTTTAAGCCACCGGGGCCGGGACGCGAACCCCTGTTGACTGCCTGGGAGTCCAGCGACACAGCCATTGCGCTAACTGCTGGTCTTTATGTATTTATTTTTGAGAGAGGTTTCTGCCATAGTGTGCATGCGTTGACAGCGAGAAATCACCCCCGGGGGGATGGCTACAGCATAATACCTTCTCTTCATTCTCCTCTCAGGATTTTAGGTGCACACACACACACGCCCGGCATGAATTTTAAGCAGCCGGGTCCAGGACTCGAACTGCGGCCGACTACATGGGAGTCCAGCGATGTAACCATTACGTGTTGCGGTTGTTAGTATTATTTTATGATTTCATCTTACTAGAGAGAGAAAGAGAAAGCAAGTCATCAGGTCCCACATGGGCAACTGCAGTTCGGGTCCCGGACCTGATGGCTTGCTTTCTCTCTGTCTCTCTCTAGTAAAATTTAAATCAATAAAGTTAAATAAAATAATTCTTAAAAAGAAAAAAAAAGAAAGAAAAGAAAAGAAAGGCCTCTAACACTTGCATGTGATATGCCAAGGCCTACTAGCTGCTGGGCAGGTCTGTGTCCCACCAAGTCCCCAGGACGCCGTTAGGGCCTACGAGCCTCCCCGTGACCATCTATCTCAGCACTTAGCAGATATCTCTGCTCTGCCTCTTCCTCCTAAAAAACCTACTTCTGATTTATCCAGAGCCAGGATCCTGGAGCCCAGACTGCCCTGAGAGAGGCCGAGCTGAGGCTCGTGGAGAAGCGGCTGCACCAGAGCCCTCCAACCTCTCGCCTCCCTCCTGCCAGGCAGAGCCTCGTGGAGGAACCAGGCTGTGCAGTAGCGCCCCCCGCCAAAGGCTCCGAAGGGGATGTACAAGCCTGGGGGGACCTAAGGAGACAGTCTCACTGGGATTCGGACCAGGCCCTTGGGACACCGCGAGGAGTCTGGTCCTAGGGCATGGCACGCAGGGGACAGGCCACCAACAGTCGCCAGTCTTAAACAAACATGACCTGTAGGCCTATGACTCAACACTGCAATGCCAAGTAAAATGGACTTTTTTTTTTTTAAGGGGATTATTTTAATTAACTTTATTTATTTATTTTTAATTTGACCAGAGAGGGACAGGGTAAGAGAGAGCGAGAGAGAGAGACGGAAAGTGAGAAAGCGAGCCATCAGGACTCGAACCGTGGGTCCAGGACTCGAACTGTGGTCAGCCATGTGGGAGTCCGGTGTCTTTAACCACCACGCCACCTGCCAGCCCACTATATCCCCCCCCAAGGAAACTTGCTCTAAAACGGTATCACACAGAAGCCCACGATGTTCCAAACAAAGGCAGTTGTTCCCAAGATGGCCTCTGAGGCCCGGGGGCAGACCGCCCAGAGCTCCCAACAGGAGGAGACCGAAGGCGTCCGAGCTGACACGCAGGACAGGAGAAGTGGGGTCTGGGAAGGTGGTCTGGTGTCAGGGGCATGGTCGTGGGTGCAGGGAAGAGAAAAAGAAGGCAGGCAGGAACCCACTGGGAGGCAGACATGGAGAGACGGGCCGGGACAAGGGTGAAGGAAACGGAAACGGGGAGCAGGAACAGCCGCGGGCGGCACCGACGAGGATGACTGGCCTAAACGTGGACACCGGGAGTGAAGATGGCGGAAGGGCTCACGGAGCCAATTCCAAGCCCTGGTGCCTGCGGAATCGTCGTGGGCCAATCAGAACCAGGAGCCTGGGAGGGGCTGCAGGAGGGCAGCAGGTGTGGAGGAGGAGGCTGGCTGTGCTGCAGTGTCTGGGGTGTTCTGGAGACAGCTGAGGAGGGGGGCAGAGCTGGGCAAGGACTCCCAGAGCAACAAGGACGTGGATGCGGGGCAGAGGAGAACAGGGGCACAGCCGCGACGGTGCGGAGGCCACCTGGGAAGGCCCCAGGTTCACATCTCGAGGTCACCCTGAACACAAAGGCTGCACGCGTGTCTGTGATCCTGGATGGCTGAGGCTGGAGCTGGAATTGCAGCGTGGAGACACAGCTGAGGGTGCCTGTCCCTCTACGGAAGAAATAAATTGGGATGTGTAGATGGCATAATGGCTATGTCACTGGACTCCCATGTAGTCAACCACAGTTAGAGTCCCGGACCTGATGGCTTAAACTCACCAGGCACGTGTGCATGCGTGCCCAAGACCCCGAGGAGAGAATGGAAGAAAAGGGACTGTGGCATGGCTGTCCCACCGGGGGCTGATTTCTCACTTTCTATCTCTCTGTCTGCCTCTGTCTGTCTGGCAAGCGCACACACCCTATCGCAAAAACCTCTCTCAAAAAAAAAAGGAGGCGAAGGGATTGCAGCATGGTCATCGTCCCTGGGGGGCAACTTCTTGCTTTCTGTCTCTCTGGCTCTGTCTCTCAAATGAGTGCATGCACCCTATAGAAAAAAATCTCTCTAAAAGCAAAACAAAACACAGGGGCCCCAGACCAGCCTAAGCATACAACACTCAGTGGCGTGAACCTCTAATCCTAGCTACCTGGGAGGCTGGGGCAGGACTGACATGGCAGAACCTGTCAAAATAAACAACCTTGGGACCAGCAGTTAGTGTAATGGCTATGTCGCTGGACTCCCACATAGTCAACCGCGGTTCGAGTCCCGGACCTGGTGGCTTAAACTCACGCCGGGCGCGTGTGCGTGCGTGCCCAAGATCCTAAAAGGAGAATGGAGGAGAAGGGATTGCGGCGTGGCCATCCCCCCTGGGGGGTGATTTCTCACTTTCTGTCTCTCTGTCTGTCTCTGTCTGTCTGGCGAGCGCACACGCCCTATAGCAAAAATAAATAAATAAACAAACAAACAAACAACCTTTGTTTTCTCTCTCTTATTAAAAAAAAAAAAAGGAATAATATCCAGAAATTATTTTTTTTTTTTTTTTTGAGAAAGAGAGGTTTTTGCTACAGGGCACATGTGCTCACTAGAGACAGACACAAGAAATCATGCCCCGGGGGGATGACTGTGCCACAATCCCTTCTCCTCTAGTCTCCTCTTGAGATTTTTGGGCACCATGTGCATACACCCAGCTTGAGTTTCAAGCCACTGGATTTGGGATTTGAACCATAGCCACACGGGAGTCTAGTACCTTAACCACTGTGCCATCTGCTGGTCCCAAAAAATAGTTCTGTCATAAAGGCTAACTCCATCTACTCATAATGCCAACTACAGCAAGGCGAGGGGTGCTCAGATCAACCCAACAAGCAAGTGTAGACCACCTCCACCCGCCAGTCCGAGAACAGCCTTGCCTAGAAGGGGCCTCCAGATGCCCCCAACAGGTTGGTTCTCCTATGACTGGAGTTCTAATTGCCCCAAGCACTCTCTCATCTAAAAAAAGTTACAAAGATGAACTTGTAACATTTCACTTCACTTCTGAGAAATGTCCGAAGAAGTGACTTTTTTGGGTTTTTTGGAGAAACTTTTGCTACAGGGTGTGTGCACTCACTGGAGAGACAGAGACAGAAAGTGCAAAATCAGCCTCCCAATGGGATGGCCATGACGCAATCCCTTCCCCTCTTCTCTGCTCGGGATTTTGGGCACACATGCATACACACCTAGTGTGAGTTTTAAGTTGCCAGGTCCAGAACTCGAACCATGGTTGACTACGTGGGAGTCCAGTGATATAACCATTACACCATCTACTGGTCCCAGGAAGGGACTCTTAACTTGGATCAGGTTCTGACTAGTGCTCAAGGGCCCAGTCCTGTGGAGCTGCACCCACACCACTGAGCACCAGTAGAGCCTAACGAAAACCAAGGCCCACTGCCATAGCCTTGGGACACTTTGAATTCTGTAGGAAAACAGCAGGGTCAGCAGATGGCGTAGTGGTTATGTCACTGGACTCCCACAAGGCTGACTGTGGTTCGAATCCCAGATCTGGTGGCTTAAAAATCATGCTGGGAGCAAGTGCCCCCCAAGGTCCCAGGAGGAGAATAGAGAAGGACTGCAGTATTGGCCATGTCCGGGGGCGGGGGGGTGATCTCTCTTGGTGAGTGCACACACCCTATGGCAAAATCCTCTAAAACATAAATAAATAAAAATTAAAAATAAAAGAGAAAAACATTTAAAAGAGATCAAAGCAGCCAAGGTAATGAATAAGCAGAGTGGCAGGGAGCTCTGTCAGACGCAGGAGCACAGGCCCGCCCACTGGCTTTGTGCAGCTCCAGGATCTCTTCAATAGCTTGGACCCAGGAGGAGGCCAAGGAATGAGCAAAACAGCAGAGGATGGCAGGGGGCATCTCCCTGAGCTCCCAGAACAAAACCCAAGAGCCTCCTCCCTACTATGGCTTCCTGGCCTCCTTCACTGCTTGGTGTCCTCACTGTCCCTCCTCTCACGCCAATGACACTGCCTGGCAGGCATCCTGGGCACCTCTGGAAACCCTGCCTATACATGTGCTATGGCTTACTTGTCCCCTCTAAAACTCACGTTGAAATTCAATGCTGGGCCAGCCAGAAGTTAAGGCAGCTGGATACCACGTGGCCAGCTGCATGGTTCGAGTCCTAGACCTGACAGCTTAAAAACATGCTGGGTCAGGACCAGCAGTTGGCGTAATGGCTATGTCGCTGGACTCCCATGTAGTCAACCCGCGGTTCGTGTCCCGGACTCAGTGGCTTAAACTCACGCCGGGTGCGTGTGTGTGCGTGCCCAAGATCCCGAGAGGAGAAAGGAGGAGAAGGGATCGCGGCGTGGCCATCCCCCCTAGGGGGTGATTTCTCGCTTTCTGTCTGTCTCTCTCTGTATTTCTGGTGAGAGCACGCGTCCTATAGCAAAAACCTCTCAAAAAAAAAAAAAAACAAACAAAAACAAACCCAAAGAAAAACATGCCGGGTCTGTGTGTATGCATGCCCCAAATTCCAAAAGAATAGAGAAGGAATTGAGGTAGGGCCATTCCTCCCTAGGGGTGATTTCTCACTTTCTCTCTCTGTTTCTTTCTGGAAAGTGCACATGTCCCATAGTAAAGAAGGGATTGCGGCGTGGCCATCCCCCCTGGGGGGTGATTTCTCGCTTTCTGTCTCTCTGTCTCTCTCTGTCTGTCTGGCGAGCGCACGCGCCCTACAGTGAAAATCTCTCAAAAAAAACCACATCAGGCACAGGTGCACATGTGTCCATAATCCTGACAAGATGAAGTCGGGGAGAAGATACTGTGGTGTGATGGCACCCCACCGGGCGGTTGCTTTCTTCCTCTTTCTTTTTCTGGTGTGTGATTTCCGGCAATTAAAAAGAAACTGAAAAATGTGGGCCAGCCCGTGGCGTGGTGCCTGGGGCACTGGACTCCCTGTCTGTCTGGCGAGCGCACGCGCCCTACAGTGAAAATCTCTCAAAAAAAACCACATCAGGCACAGGTGCACATGTGTCCATAATCCTGACAAGATGAAGTCGGGGAGAAGATACTGTGGTGTGATGGCACCCCACCGGGCGGTTGCTTTCTTCCTCTTTCTTTTTCTGGTGTGTGATTTCCGGCAATTAAAAAGAAACTAAAAAATGTGGGCCAGCCCGTGGCGTGGTGACTGGGGCACTGGACTCCCACGCGGATGACAGCAGGTCACGTCACCGACTCAGCAGCTGGGCTTTCACTGTCTCTCTCTCACTCTCTGTCTCTGTCTCTCTCTCTGGTGAGTACATGTGCTGCCCTATAGCAAATTAAATAATAATAATAGTAATAAATCGAATGTCATGGTAGCTACATGAACAGGTGGGACCGAGGGTCAGCCAGCAGTATGATGGTTAAGGTGGCTGGACCCCTCACGGCTGACTGTGGTTCAAGTCCTCGACCTGGTGGCTTGACATGCAACATCCTGGGAAAAGAATGGAGAAGAAGGGATTGTGGCATGGCCATACCTCTGGTGGCTGATTTCCCACACTTTCCTTCTCTCTGTCTCTCTCCAGTGAGCACACACTCCCTACAACAAAAACAGGGAAAAAATGAAGGTGGGACCTTAAGGGGTAATTGGGCTACGAGGGCTTTACCATGACCACAGAGCGGGCTCCTGAGAGAAACTAAGTCCGCTCCCATCTGCTCTCCCATGCGAGCTTGCTGCCTGACACGGCAAGAAGGCCCCTACCGAGGCAGCCTCCCAGTCTTGAACTTCCCAAGCTCGAGATAAACTTCTGTTCCTTACAGACTGCCCTGCCCGTGGCATCCTGTTGCAGTGGCAGCGACCAGACTGAGACGGCGCGGGCTGGGCTGCTCCACGAGGCGGGTCTCACCTGAAGCGGTCAGGCGGCCACCAGCGTCTCCTGCACGTTGCCCAGGCTGAGCTCCAGCTCCGAGGTGTAGATGAAGTGCAGGATCTGGCACATGGCGTTGTAGGACACGCCGTGGATCAGGACCTCTTCCTGCTCCATCTCCTTCAATCCCCCAGCAAACATTCCTCTGCGAAGTGAAGAGACAAGACCACACGATGACGCCAGTGAGGGTGTGCGCCCGGGGCACGGAGCATGAGCGTGCTCCGAGCAGGGGATGGGCGGAGAGGCGGCCAGCACGGGGCGGAGCCGACCCTGTGGGCTCTGAATAAACAGCCTGCACACGTGAGTCGCCCTGGCCGGGATCCTGACCAAGGGCAGCCGTCCCAGGTATCACTGCCAGGTATCACTTGACTCGGGTTTTTTTCCCCAGAGGTTTTTGTCTTAGGACGGGTGTGCTGGGGGGTGGGGACAGAAAGGGTGAGGGGGAACGAGAAATCACCCCCTGGAGGGATGGCCATGCCACAATCCCTTCTCCTCCACTCTTCTCCTGGGATCTTGGGCATGCTCACGTGCACACGTTCTCGACATGACTTGCAAGCCACCAGGTCTAGAACTTGAACTACGGTCGGCCGTGTGGGAGTCCAGCAATGTAACCGCTAAGCCACCTGCTGGCCCCTACGGTCAGCCGTGTGGGAGTCCAGCAACTTAGCCACTGCACCACCTGCTTGTCCCCTGACTCCTTTTCTCACGGACTAGGGCATCCCATGCGAGCCTCCTGAGGGCAGATCCACGCCTGGCTGGCTTCCTGCTGTATCCACTGGCACAGTTCCTGATCAGGGCAGCTGCAACTCAAGGGCACAGTTTCAAAGAATGAATTCACTGGGACCAGCAGTGAGCGTAATGGCTATGTCACTGGACTCCATGTAGTCAACCATGGTTCGAGTCCCAGACCCGGTGGCTTAAACTCACGCCGGGTGCGTGTGCGTGCGTACTCAAGATCCTGAGAGGAGAGTGGAGGAGAAGGGATTGCGGCGTGGCCACTCCCCCTGCAGGGGTGATTTCTCACTTTCTGTCTCTGTCTGTCTCTATCTTTCTGGAGCACGTGCCCTATAGCAAAAACCTCTCAAAAAAAAAAAAAAAAGTGATTCTTATTTAGACTTGGGTTTGATTCCCAGGTACTTCATTATGTATGGGCAAATATTAAAAAAAAAAAAAAATCCCAAGCCTGGAACACTCTGGTCCCAAGCATTTCAGATAAGGGATACTCAACCCATTTTCATCAAGGTTCTACCAAATGTCAAGCACCACTCAAAGAACAGGAGGGGTAAGTGTGAAGTAGACCGGTCAGATTCCTGCTACAAGTTTAATGGTAGTGGAGGGAGGATAAGACAAGAAACGAGGTATTTCAGAGTGTGAACAATGCTAGCAAGGAATTCAGCAGAGCATCTAACCTGGGGCAGGCAGATAGCATGGGACCAAAGTGGGAAGATGGCATGGTAGTTAAAGGCACTGGACTCCCCTGTGGTCAACCATGGTTCAAGTCCCAGACCTAGCGGCTTACTTTCTCATTTTCTATCTCTCTCTCTCTCTCTGGTCAAATTAATAATAATAATAATAATTAATAAAGTTAAATAAAATAATTCTTAAAAAAAAAAAAATTAGGCCTGCTGGTGGCATGGTGGTTGGGGCACTGGACTCCCACTTGGCCAACCATGGTTTAAGTCCTGGACCTGCGGGCTTGCTTTTCCACTCTCCCTTTCTCTCTGTCTCTCTCTGGTCAAAATTGAAGAATAATGATAATAAATAAAATTAAAAATAAATAAATCTGGGACTAGCAGTTAGTGTAATGGCTATGTCGCTGGACTCCCATGTAGTCGACCGCGGTTCGAATCCCAGACCTGGTGGCTTAAACTCACGCCGGTGCGTGTGCGTACGTGCCCAAGATCCCGAGGGGAGAATGGAGGAGAAGGGATTGCGGCGTGGCCATCCCCCCTGGGGGGTGATTTCTCCCTTTCTGTCTCTCTCTCTCCCCCTGTATGTCTGGCGAGCGCACGCGCCCTATGGCAAAAACCTCTCAAAACTAACTAACTAACTAAATAAATCTAAAAAAAGGAAAGAGTAACTACCTGGAAGAGGAATGGGTGGAGCAATGAAAAGGGACAGCAAAGGCCCCCTGCGAAGATCCAGGACCTAAGGAAATGCTGGCCTGGCCACGGTACTCGGCAGCCAGGGGAGGGCACTCCAGGTGGTGGAGACAGGTGCATAGGTCCCGGAGCACTTGGCACGTGAGGCGGCCAGCCTGGGAGGTGGGGTGTCAGCAGGGGCAGCTGCATTCTGCATCTTACTTGTTAGTAAGATGTCCTGGAGATCGATCCTTCTCTGTGTACACGCGGCTGCCCTGCTCTGTAAAGGCCGTCACCACGGCTTTAACCCACTCCCACTGGGGCACGTCTCCTCTTATTTCATGTGATGGATCGCCTCACCCCTGCGACTTTCCACTTACGTGCACCCAGGTTAATTCCTAGGCATGCAGCCGGTAGGCCAGAGGGCTGACGGACATTTACACTTAGGACTGACCCCCTGCCCTTTGCACATCACTTCCAACAGCAGGGCCAGGGCCTGCCCCACTCAAGCTCCGCCAGCCCAGGAAGACGTCAGCTCTAACTCTGCAGCCAGGACAGGGAGCAACCTTATTACAGAGGAACCAGAAAATCTCACTGCACGTTGAAGAGCTGTTCCTATATTCTTCCCCCTAAATAGTCTAGCCCTTTCACCAGTTTTCTATTAAACTGTTCAATCGATGTGTTAAAAGGTTTTTTTGCCATAGGGTGCACACACTTGACAGAAAGGAGAGAGACAGTGAGCTAGGACGTGAGAAATCACACCCCAGGGGGTGGCCCCACCACTGTCCCTTCTCCACTTCTTCCATTAGCTCTTCCACTCTTCTTTTGGGATTTGGGCACGCACATACATGTGCCTGGTGTTTTTTTTTGTTTTATTTGGTTTTTTTGGAGAGGTTTTTGCCATAGGGCGCGTGCGCTTGCCAGAAAGACAGAGAGAAACAGAGAGACAGAAAACGAGAAATCCCCCCCCAGAGGGGATGGCCACGCCGCCATCCCTTCTCCTCCATTCTCCTCTGAGGATCTTGGGCACGCACGCACACGCGCCCAGTGTGAGTTTTAAGCCACCGGGTCCGGGATTTGAATCGCGGTTGACTACATGGGAGTCCAGCGACATAGCCATTACACTAACTGCGGTTCCCATGCCCATTGTGTTTTTCAAGCTGCTGGGTCTGGGACTTGAACAGCAAAGTCAGCCATGTGGGATCCAGCCATCTTAACTTCACACCACCTTCTGGTCCTTTGTTTTTAATGCAGTCAAATTTATCATTTCCTTCCCTTACGTCTGAGTTTGGTATCAAACTTGTAAAGACCTTTTCATCCAGAAATTATTTAGAAAACCCTTCTCAGTTTTGTTGTTTTGAAATTGCCAGAGGGAGCAGGTTCTCTAAAGAGACGGGGGTAGGGGAAGAGGGGGGTAAAAACGCACCCACTAGGGACCAGCAGTTAGCATAATAGCTATGTCGTTGGACTCCCACGTAGTTGATCGTGGTTCGAGTCCCGGACTCGGTGGCTTAAACTCACGCCGGGCGCGTGTGCGTGTGTGCCCACGATCCTGAGAGAAGAAGGGATTGCGGCGTGGCCATCCCCCCTGGGAGGTGATTTCTCGCTTTCTATCTCTCTGTCTCTGTCTGTCTGACAAGTGCACACGCTCTATAGCAAAAACCTCTCCAAAAAAAAAAAGAAAAAAAAAAGAAGAAAAAGAAAAGGCACCCCCTATGGGAAATGGTCATGCCACAATCTCTTCTCCTCCCTTTCTCCATCATGTTGGAATGTTGGGCATGCACACACATGTGCCCAGGGTGTATTCTGTTTTGTTGTATGTATGTATTTTAATTTGACCAGAAAGGGACAGTGAGAGAGGGAGAAAACGAGAAAGCAAGCCACCAGCTTCGGGACTCGAACCACAGTCGGCCATGTGGGAGTCCAGCGCCTTTAACTACCACGCCACCTGCCGGCACCGCCCAGTGTGTTCATATGTCACTGAGACGTGAGCCACACAGTTAGCTCTGGGGCTTCCAGCCACCTTGATCACATGCCACAAGCAGCTGGCCCAGTCTCCATTTTTTCATTGTTGAATCTTTCGCAACTAAGATGGTTGATCTGGGCTGGCTCCGTGGCCTAGTAGTTAAGGGAACCAGGTCCCACCTGGCCAACCATGGTTTGAATCCCAGCCCTGGTGGCTTGAAAACGTGCCGGGTACATGTCCGAAATCCTGACAGGATGGAGAGATGAAGGGGGATGGCAGCACGACAGCCATTGGCCCGCTTTCTCCCTCTCCTTTCCGTCTCTCTCTGCAAGCACACGCACCCGCTGGCAATCAAAATAAGTAAATAAATAAAACTGTTGGCTCGCCTGGAATTTATTTTGGCATAAGGTTTCCCCCTCTCTATCTCTCTCTGGTGAGCACATGTGCCCTATAACAAGTTAAAACAATAATAATAATAATAGTAAGAAATAGAATTAAATCAGTAATTCTAAAACAGAAGAAAAAGGAATCGGCAGGTGGCATAATGGTTTCGTTGCTGGACTCCCACCGAAACAACCACGGTTTAAGTCCTGGGCCCAGCACCTTAACTCATGTCTGGCCTATCTCTCTCTGGTGAGCACATGTGCCCTATAACAAGTTAAAACAATAATAATAATAATAGTAAGAAATAGAATTAAATCAGTAATTCTAAAACAGAAGAAAAAGGAATCGGCAGGTGGCATAATGGTTTCGTTGCTGGACTCCCACCGAAACAACCACGGTTTAAGTCCTGGGCCCAGCAGCTTAACTCATGTCTGGCGTGTGTGCATGTGTGACCGAAATCCCAAGAGGACTGCGGCATGGCCATTCCTCCTGGGGGGTGATTTCTCGCTTTCTGTCTCCCTGGCGACCACAGGCACCTCTCTAAAAATAAATGAGTAACAATCAGAGAAAGGAGGCGAGCCCTGTGGTGCGGCATCCGCAATCCTCCGTGTCGCTGCAGCCACGTGGGGAGGTCTCGGGCTTGCAAGCCAAGTCTCCCTGGACACACTGGCTGCAGGCAGGCCTCGATCCAGGCTGGCTGCGGCTGAGGGTGGATCATGGCGTGAAGCTTCTGTTGGGGGTGACCACCCCCTCAATCTTTCCTCCTCTCCCTCTCTTTCTCTGAAGAAATAAATAACTAAACCTGAAAAAGAGAAAATGCCCACGAGATGCCTGGGAACAAAACAAACTCGCAGACTCCTATCGCACGTTTGTTGACAATCTGTACAAGCAGCGGGAGAGACTCCAGGGAGAGGGAGAGCCGGCCAATATCACCACCAGCAGGCCTTAAAAAACAGGTGTAGTGGGACCAGCAGTTGGCATAATGGCTATGTCACTGGACTCCCATGTAGCTGACCATGGTTCGAGTCCCAGACCCAGTGGCTTAAACTCATGCTGGACACGTGTGTGTGTGTGCCCAAGGTCCCAAGAGGAGAATGGAGGAGAAGGGATTGCGGTGTGGCTATCCCCCCTGGGGGGTGATTTCTAGCTTTCTGTCTCTCTGTCTTTCTG
>NW_006159771.1:1352854-1355978 GCF_000334495.1 Tupaia belangeri chinensis
ACGTCCCTTGTAGAAAAATCCTCTCAAAAAAAAAAAAAATATATATATATATATAATTATATAATTATTGTATTTAACTTTTTATTTATTTATTTGAATTTGACCAGAGAGAGACAGAGTGAGAGCGAGGGTGAGAGAGAAAGAGAGAGAGAGAGGAAGTGAGAAAGCAAGCCGCCAGGTCTGGGATTCAAACCATGGTCAGCCATGTGGGAGTCCAGCGCCCTTAACCACCAAGCCACCTGCTGGCCCCAGGAAATGATACTTTAATGGTGTAGAAAGGAGGGCCCTTTCGGATTGATTAGGATCAGGATGGGGACGTATGACTGGATCCGGGGGGTTATAAAGAGAGGGCGTTGGGTCAGGAGACACAGGATGGGTGAACAGAGACGTGCACTCAAGACGTGACGCCCTGCATGGCCTCGGGACCCCCCCAACCAGAAGAGTCTTACCAGAAGTAGCCTCTGGATTTTGGACTTCCAAGACATGGGCTGAATAAACCTGTATTCTCTTAAATTACCCAGACTCGAGTATTTTCTCTTAGTAGCGATGGAACAGTCTAGAACGGGTCCCCTAGCTGTGCAAAGGGAAAGTCCCCACTCAGGTGGTATTCTAAACTCGTAAAACAAGACGTAAAAGCTTCAGTAGAGGGGCCAGCAAGCAGCGTGGAGATTCAGACAGCTGGATCCCACGTGGCTGACTGCACGGTTTGAGTCTCAGACCTGACAGCCTAAAAGACACACCAGGGGGAACCAGCAGTTAATGTAATGGCTATGTTGTTGGACTCCTACGTAGCTGACCACAGGCTCGTGTCCCGGACCCGGTGGCTTAAAACTCACACCGGGCGTGTGTGCGTGCGTGCCCAAGATCCCGAGAGGAGAATGGAGGAGAAGGGATTGCGACGTGACCATCCCCTCTGGGGGGTGATTTCTCGCTTTCTGTCTCTATGTCTCTCTCTGTCTGTCTGGCGAGTGCACGCGCCCTATAGTGAAAATCTCTCAAAAAAAAAAAAAAAGCTGAAAAAGACACACCAGGCACATGCTATCCAAAATCCCAACAGGAGAATGGAGGAGATCGGATTACAGAGTGGCTGTCTCCCTAGGAGATGCTTTCTCTCTCTCTCTCTCTGGTAAGCGCATGTGCCCTATAGCAAAAACTCTTAAAAGCAACTCTTAAAAACTAACTAAATGAAACACCCGTATATAACAAGTTCTCGAGAGTTCTTCCTCCTTCCATCGACAAAGAATAAAACAGGCTTCCCTCTGTCAAAAAAGAAAAAAAAAGGGACCAGCAGTTGGCGTAATGGTTACATCGCTGGACTCCCATGTAGTCGACCATGGGTCGAGTCCTAGAACTGGCAGCTTGAATGGCCTAAACTCACGCTGGTCGCGTGTTAGTGCGTGCCCAAGATCCCGAGAGGAGAAAGGAGGAGAAGGGCCCTCCCCCTGGGGGGTAATTTCTCGCTTTCTGTCTCTCTGTCTCTCCAGTGAGCATGTGAGCCCTATACCAAAAATCTCTCTAGAAAAAAAAAAAAAAAAACTCTAAAAAAAAACATACTGAATATACACTTCTGCCACAGATGCTGAACCAACCAGAAGTGACAGAAGACGGCTAGCTGCCTAGGCCAGGGAGCTACAGTCCCCAAGCAGCCAACCTGCACTTTCTCCAGGTTACAACAGAGCCATTCGGGTCACCAGGCCAAGGCCGGGACGCCTGCCTGCCTTCCCTGCCTCCCATCACCTTATTTTTTCCCTATGTTTCTTCTCCAATTCCTCACTGTATTTTTACAAGAAAAAGTGAAAAATAGAACCTAATATAAACGTTGCAGGCCAGCCAGTGGCATGGTGGTTAAGGTGGCTGGATCCCACATGGTGGACTGCGTAGTTCAGTTCAAAATCCAAGGCTTGGGAACCAGCATTTAGCGTAATGGCTATGTCACTGGACTCCCACGTAGTCGACCGCGGTTCGTGTCCCGGACCCGGTGGCTTAAAACTCACGCCGGGCGCGTGTGCGTGCGTGCCCAAGATCCCGAGAGGAGAATGGAGGAGAAGGGATTGCGGCATGACCATCCCCCCTGGGGGGTGATTTCTCGCTTTCTGTCTCTATGTCTCTCTCTGTCTGTCTGGCGAGCGTACGCGCCCTACAGTGAAAATCTCTCCCCCCCCCCCAAAAAAAAATCCAAGGCTTGAAAAATACACCAGGCACATGTGCATGTGTGTCCAAATTCCCCAAAGGAGGGAGAAATGGAGAAGAGACTGCAGCATGACTGTTCCTCAAGGTATATGTGAGGGGGTACTCTCTCTCTCTCTCTCCGTCTCTCTCTCTCTGTCTCCTGGGACTGGGTACTGCACTACCTCTAAAAAATTGGGGAAAAAAAAAAAAAAAAAAGAAAGAAAGAAAAAAAACCTCCCTAGGCCAGCCCACGGCCTAATGGTTAAGGGAGCCAGCTCCCACCTGGTCAACCATGTGGTTCAAATTCTAGGCCCGGGACTTGAAAAACACTGAAGGCACACGCCCCAAATCCTGACAGGATGGAGAAATGGAGACAAAAGGAAATGCAATGTGATCACATCCCATAGGGGGATGCTTTCTCTCTGTAGAGCACACATGCTCTCTGACAATTAAAAATAATAATAACAGGGACCAGCAGTTGGCATAATGGCTATATCGCTGGACTCCCAACTAGTCGACCGCAGTTCGAGTCCCGGACCCGCTGGCTTAAATTCACACCAGGCGCGTGTATGTGCGTGCTCAAGATCCCGAGAGGAGAATGGAGGAGAAGGGATTGCGGCGTGGCCATCCCCCCTGGGGGGTGATGATTTCTCACTTTTTGTCTCTCTGTCTCTGTCTTTCTGGAGAATGCACATGCCCTAATGCAAAAGTAATAATAATAATAATAATAATAAAAAACTTGCCATAAAGGTCTCCCTTCTCAAACAAGCTGGTGGCATGGCGGCTGGGGCGGCTGCATCCCACATGGCCAATTTTGTGGTTTGAGTCCTGGATCCAGTGGCTTGGACGCTCCAGGAGCATGTACGTGCCTGGAATCCCAAGAAGAGAATAGAGGAGAAGAGATTGCAGCATGGCCATTTCCTCGTGTGTGTGTGTGTGTGTGTGTGTGTGTGTG
>NW_006159771.1:1356003-1357339 GCF_000334495.1 Tupaia belangeri chinensis
AAAAAAAAGATCTCTTTCTTTCTTTCAATTTGACCAGAGAGAAAGTGAGAAGGCAAGCCGTCAAGTCCAGGACTCGAACCACGGTCTGCCATGTGGGAGTCCAGCGCCCCTAACCACCACACCACCTGCCAGCCCCGAGTCATGCTCGATTCTGTGCCGGCACCCCCTCAGTCGGCCTCCCAGCCTGGGAGCTCCTTCCACCTACCCATTCCGTCTTTCTGCCAGACTGGCTCGTCTTTCTCACGATGCCCCAGAGAACAGACCCAAGGTATGCTCCATGGACTCTCTCGTCTCTCGTTCAAGATTCTCGCTGGCCTGGAAACTGCCCTCATGACCTCTTCCTTTCACTCAACACCCCTGCCCTCCGCTGCTCGCTCCGCAGCTGCATTCCCAGCCACACCTCCAGCTCGGCGCCTGAGCCGGCCAGCAGACTTCCCAGCTGGGCTGTTCTCGTGGCTTGCACGCCAGCGGTCTCGTGATCTCTCTTCCTAACTCCTGTGCCCTGCCAGACCCCCTGGTTCTGAGTCTTCCTCCTCCTCCTGTCTCAGAGAGCCGCTCCCTTACTCCTCCATGGCCATCCCTCTGGCTCAGACTACAGCAAGGACACCCTAACTGGCTTCCCTGCCTCTTGCCTCATCCTCCTGGGACCGCGCAGGGATTCTAAAACACCCCCGTGAATGTGCCCGCTGACTTTTCCAGGGCTGCTCCCGTGCCTCTCCCTTAAAACCCTCCTGCAGTCCTCAGGCCCTACCCTACCACATGTGGCAGTGGCGGTGCGATGCTCTGCAGCGCTGGAGCCCGACGGGAGAGCAGGCTGGACCTTACTTCCACACCAGGCCAGGAACGCATGCTCACAGTCCTGGCTGGGAAAGGCTGGGGGAGGACCACGCTGTGAAACTCTGGTGAAGGTGCTTCTCGCTCGCTCAAGAAATGAACAAATTGGGGGCCAGTGGGTGGCATGGTGGTTGGGGCACTGGACTCCCACATGGCCAACCATGATTCGAGTCCCAGTCCTGGCAGCTGGCTTTCTCCCTTTCTCTCTCTCTCTCTAGCCAAAATTTTAAAATAATAATAAATTAAATTAATTCTTTAAAAGAAATGAACAGGGGGCTGGCAGGTGGCATGGTGGTTAAAGGCGCTGGACTCCCACATGGTCGACCACGGTTCAAGTCCTGAATCTGGTGGCTTGCTTTCTCACTTTCCCTCTCTCTCTCTGTCTGTCTGACAAAACTGGAAAGTAAGAATAATAATAAAGTTAAATAATTCTTAAAAAAAAAAAAAAAGAAAGAAAGAAATGAACAAATGGGACCAGCAGGTGGTGTAATGGCTGTGGCGC
>NW_006159771.1:1357527-1359196 GCF_000334495.1 Tupaia belangeri chinensis
GCAAAAACCTCTCAAAAAAAAAAAAGAAAAAAGAAAAAAAGAAAAGAAAGAAATGAACAAATAAACTTAAAAAAAAAAAAAAAAAAACTCTCCTTCAGATTTTACTTCCTCTGCCCTGTCACTAGTCCTTAGACCAGAAGGATACCTGTCATCTTCTGAACAGCTTCTTCGACCTCCTTCCTAGACCTGTTTTCCATGACCCCACACTGATCAAGGTTCAGCTGGATCACATTCCCTTTATCATCTTATCAAAAACATGACAAACATGCCCCCTTACTGAACCCATGTTATCTACCATCACAAGAGCTCACTTCCTTGATGGCTGGGGCTTTATCTCACACACATCCCAGAGCCCCCATGGCCAGACGCGCCAACTGCAAGCCACAGACTCTGGGCATGCCGTTCTTAGCTTCACCTCCTTCATCATCGCCGTGACCACGAGGGCCTCCTCTGGGGATGACTGTGAGGACTGTGCACGACAGACATGACCACAGCAGCCCCTATGTCCTCTTGGGAAGGGATGGGTGACAGCTACCCTCCCCCCGTTTTTTAGCGAGACAGACTTTTGTTATAGGCCGTGTGCGCTATTGCCAGAGAAACAGAGACAGAAAGCAAGAAATCGCTCCGGGGAGGATGGCCATGCCGCAGTCCCTTCTCCTCCATTCTCTTCTTGGGATTTTAGGCACGCAAGCTAATGCACTCAGCGTGAATTTTAAGCTGCCAGGTCTGGGACTTGAACCACAGTCAACTACATGGGAGTCCAGCAACATACCCATTACGCCATCTGCTGGTCCTGACAACTACTCCTTGAATACCTACTGCAAGGTGTACAGTAAAACAGAAGATCACCTCGGGGCCGGCAGGTGGCGTGGTGGTTAGAACGCTGGAATCCCGGGACCAGCAGTTAGCGTAATGGTTATGTCGCTGGATTCCTATGTAGCCGACCACGGTTCAAGTCCCAGACCTGGTGACTTAAACTCACGCCGGACGCGTCTGTGTGCATGCCCAAGATCCCAAGAGGAGAATGGAGAAGGGATTATGGCATGGCCATCCCCCTAGGGGGTGATTTCTCGCTTTCTATCTCTCTGTCTCTCTCTGTCTTTCTGGTGAGTGCACGCGCCCTATAGCAAAAACCTAAAAAAAAAAAAAAAAAAAAGAATGCTGGACTCCCATGTGGCCGATCATGGTTCGAGTCTTGGAACTGGTGGCTTGCTCTCTCACTTTCGCTCTCTCTTTCTCACACATGTGTGCTCTGTCCCTCTCTGGTCAAATTAAAATAAGTGAATAAAGTTAAACAAAATAATTCTTTAATAAAAATGGAAGCTCACCTCTCAGACAGGCAAGGCATATTTGCTAAGCCAAATTTTTAAAAAAATCTATTTATCTATTTGTTGTGATTTTCAAACCACCAGATTCGGGACTTGAACCACAGTCAGCCATGTGGGAATCAAGCACTTTAACTACCATGCCACCTGCTGGCCCTGTCAAGCCACTGCCCATCGTCAAAGTGTCTATCATGAGGACATGACGGTGAGCAAAGTCACAGTGAGAACTCAAGCGACAGTCGTCAGTGTGGAAACAATCTCAGTACCAGACAGAAAACAGTTGAGGGACCAGCAGTTAGCGTAATGGCTATGTCGCTGGACTCCCACGTAGTCGACCGCGGTTT
>NW_006159771.1:1359235-1363001 GCF_000334495.1 Tupaia belangeri chinensis
GTGCAAGATCCCAAGAGGAGAATGGAGGAGAAGGGATTGCGGCGTGGCCATCCCCCCTGGGGGGTGATTTCTCACTTTCTGTCTCTCTGTCTCTCTCTGTCTGTTTGGCGAGCGCACGCGCCCTATAGCAAAAACTTCTCAAAAAATAGAAAACAGTTGACATTCCCAGGAATGATAAGTGACAAATTCAGGGTCATGATCATCACCAAGACAGTGAATGTATTATTTCTTTTTTCTAATGAGAGATTTTTGTTAAAGGGCGCATGCACTTGCTGGAGACACAAAGAGAGACAGAGAGACAGAAAGCGAGATATCACCCTCCCAGAGAGGATGGCCATGCCGCAATCCCTTCTCCATTCTCCTCTTGGGATCTTGGGCACGCATGCACATGCACCCAGAATGAGTTTAAGCCACCAGGTCCAGGACTCGAACCGTGGTTGGCTACATGGGAGTTCAGCGACACAGCCATGATGCTAACAGCTGGTCCCTCTTAAAAACATTTTAAAAAGGGGCCAGCAGGTAGCGTTGGTGGCTAAGGCACTGGATACCCACATGGCCAACCAAGATTCAAGTCCTGGACCTGGTGGCTTGAAAATCTCAACAAATAGGGGCCAGCAGGTGGCGTGGTGGTTAAGGGCGCCAGACTCCCACATGGCCGACTGTGGTTCAAGTTCCGGACAAGGCGGCTTGCTTTTGCACTTTTCCTCTCTCTTTCTCTGTCTATCTCTGTTGACTCTTGGTCAAATTAAAATAAATAAATAAATAAATAAATAATATTATTCTTTTAACAAAAGAAAACCATGACAAATAAATCAATGTTTATTAAGTTTATTTTTAAATCACGTAAGACAAAACATTAGGATCTGATAGGGCTACTTTATTCTCTGTACTTTCTTGTATGTTTGAAATATCTAATAAATAGTCTCAAACTTATTTTAAAATATGTAACACATTCATGTCATTCAAATTCAAAAAAATTGCAAAAAGGTGTATTATAAAGTTTAAATTGCTGGGACCAGCAGTTAGCGTAATGGCTATGTCACTGGGCTCCCATGTAGTCGACCATGGTTCAAGTCCCAGACCCGGTGGCTTAAACTCACGCCGGGCACGTGTGCGTGCATGCCCAAGATCCCGAGAGGAGAATGGAGGAGAAGGGATTGCAGCGTGTCTCTGTCTCTCTCTGTCTTTCTGGCCAAGCACACGCATCCTATACCAAAAACCTCTCCAAAAAAAAAACCTTAAATTGCCTTCCCACCTGTGCCTCAAACATATCCTCCCCCAAAGGAAACTACTTTTCTATTTTCCTACATACCTTTCTAGAAGGTATCTATGCAACTTCAGATAAAGTTGTAAATCTACAACACCCTTCCCTTTTCATGAGCTTTTGTGTATGATAACTTCATATTTCTCCCATAGTTCATTCAGATAACCACATTCTCACTTTATTATTATTATTTCTTCTTCTGCATAGGGCACATGCAGTCGCAAGAGAGAGGAAGAGAGAAAGAAGCAAAAAATTGCCCTCCCG
Source organism: Tupaia belangeri chinensis (assembly GCF_000334495.1). NCBI lineage: Eukaryota > Metazoa > Chordata > Mammalia > Scandentia > Tupaiidae > Tupaia > Tupaia belangeri. Next base: position 1,360,764 of record NW_006159771.1, read on the forward strand.
GGGGGATGTCCACACCACAATCCCTTCTCCTCCATTCTCCTCTCAGGATTTTGGGCACACATGCATGTAGGCACAAGCACACGTGATGTTTTTCAAACTGCAGGGTCCAGGACTCCAGCCTCGCAGTCAGCCATGAGGGATTCAGCCCCCTTACCCTCAAGCCATTGGCTGACCCTATTTAACCAATTCTTTCTTTCCTTTATTTTTTTTAAGAGAGATTTTTGCTATAGGGCGTGTGCGCTCGCTAGAGGGACAGAGAGAGACAGAGAGACAGAAAGCTAGACATCACTCCCCCAGGGGGGATGGCCATGCCATAATCCCTTCTCCTCCATTCTCCTCTCGGGATTTTTGGGCAGGCACGCATGTATGCACGCCTGGCATGAATTTCAATCACTAGGTCCAGGACTGACTGGAACCATGGTCAACGACATGGGAGTCCAGTGAGGTAACCATTACGCCATCTGCTGGCCCCACCTGGTTAATTCCTAAAGAGACATTTTGGTTTTCTCCAAGTGTTTGTTATTGCAATAAGTTTACACTGAAAATCAGGGCCAGCAGTTAGCGTAATGGCTATGTCACTGGACTCCCACGTAGTTGACCGCGGTTCGTGTCCTGGACCCGGTGGCTTAAAACTCATGCCGGGCGCGTGTGCATGCGTGCCCAAGATCCTGAGAGGAGAATGGAGGAGAAGGGGTTGCGGCATGGCCATCCCCCCTGGGGGGTGATTTCTCGCTTTCTGTCTCTCTGTCTGTCTCTGTCTGGTGAGTGCACGCACCCTATAGCAAAACCTCTCAAAAAAAAAAAAAGTTCACACTGAAAATCATTACAATGTGCCAAACATACAGCAGATACCTGAGGAAAACTGACCAGTACTGAACTGCGGGGACATTTTGGTTTTAGTGTATATTTGTCATTTTAATGACTATTACCAAATTGTCTTCATATAGGTCGTGCAATATTACCAGAAATGCTTGGGACCAGAAGTGTTTCAGATTTTGGAATATTTGCCTATAGGAAATAGTGAGGTATCTTAGGGATGGAACCCAAGTCTAAACAAGAAATTCATTTCTGTTTTATCTACACCTCATACACGTAGCTTGAAGTTAAATTTATACATTATTTTTGTATTGGAACATTTTTAACTATGACTATCCCATTTGAACTATGACTATGCTCGAAAAGTTTCAGGTTTTGGAGCATTTCGCATTTTGGATTTTCGGATTATGGGTGCTCATTCTGTAACCAATTTATTCTCCCATGAGCAAAGTACAAGGACCTGATTCAGACCACTGTCTGGCTCACCCACGGTGTTTCTTTTTAATCTCTTCTGCCCAGGGATGAAAAGCTGCATTTCAGCGTGTAACTACATTGCTCTGATAAGACTTTTAAAAACATGTTTGTACAAATGTAGCAGCTCTTCTGCGAGTCCCTCCCTCCGTCTGTTCTTCCGTTAATGGTCTCAGGAACTCCCCCTCTATAGCCTTGACAGACGGTTACTCAATTCTAGTTCCCTCAAGCAAGGTCCCTCTGTCCCATGTTTTTTTTTTTTTTTTTTTTTTTTTTTGAGAGATTTTCACAATAGGGCGCAAGCGATCGCCAAACAGAGAGAGACATAGAGACAGAAAGCGAGAAATCACCCCCCAGGGGGGATGGTCATGCCGCAATCCCTTCTCCTCCATTCTCCTCTCGGGATCTTGGGCACGCACGCACACGTGCCCGGCGTGAGTTTTAAGCCACCGGGTCCGGGACGCGAACCGCGGTCGACTACATGGGAGTCCAGCGACATAGCCATTATGCTAACTGCTGGTTCCCTGTCCCGTGTTGATCAAAGCTTCAGCGGGTAGCAGAAAGGACGCTCTATGTCCCAAGCCACTGCAAACTGAAGGACTTCAAAGGAATGGTTCTCAAGTCATGGAGGACAGAGTCAAAAGCATTTGAGAGGGATTTTCAGTGCACTATTTACTGAGCCCGCCCCAGGGCCCCCGAACGAGCAGGGTCTTCCGTGGCACCAGCAAGACCCGCAACAAAGGCACAGGGGGCGGCTCCGGGACAGGAGGGCAGGGGCTGGGTCCTCGTTTCCAGGGGGCAGCCCACCCCGGGTGCTTCCCTGGGAGCAGATCGCGAGCATCTCGGCGCGCCCTAGCCTGGCCCCAAGCAGACCCGGGGCAAGGCAGTCCCGGGAGGACCGAGCCGGGGCAGCGGCGGCGCCCGGGCCCAGGATCTGAGTCGGGACTGGCC
>NW_006159771.1:1363690-1367788 GCF_000334495.1 Tupaia belangeri chinensis
TATCCGTGCAGGTGGGGCGGTGGGACGAGCCCTGGGTCTGCGTTCAGCGACCGGGGGCGGAGAGTGGTGGGACGAGCCCTGGGTCTGCGTTCAGCGACCGGGGGAGCTGGGGCGGTGGGACGAGCCCTGGGTCTGCGTTCAGCGACCGGGGGCGCCGGACAGTGGGACAAGCCCTGACTCTGCGTTCAGCGACCCGGGGCACTTGGCAATGGGACAAGGCCCGGTCTGCGTTCAGCGACCTGGGGAGCTGGGGCGGTGGGACAAGGCCTGGGTCTGCGTTCAGCGACCGGGGGCGCCAGGCGGTGGGACCGAGGTCTGGGTCTGCGTTCAGCGACTGGGATGCGAGGTGGTGGGACCGAGGCTTGGTCTGTGTTCAGCGACCCAGGACGCCAGGCAGTGTGGGTCGAGGCCTGAGTCTGTGTTCAGCTACCCTGGCTGACAGATAACGGGACCGAAGCCTGGCCTGCGTTAAGTGACCAGGGACGCGAGTCTGTGGGACCGAGGCTTGGTCTGCGTTAGATGACCAGGAACACCGGGCAGTGGGCCGAGACCTGGATCCACATTCAGCTCCTGGAGGCATCAGGCAATGGGACTGAGGCTTGGTCTGCGTTTAGTGACCCCGGGATCCCGGCGATAGGATCGAGGTCTGATCTGCATTCAGCTACCGGGGGCACCGGGCGATGGACGGAGGCCTGAGTCTGCGTTCAGCGACCCGAGGCGCCAGGAGATGGGACAGAGGCCTGGATGCATGTGAGGGCGCTGGAGTGCAGGGCTAGACCCGACTCGGGGCTGCAGGTCGCCTCTACCACGCCAAGGAAGTGGATCGCGACTGTCACCAGGCGCTGCGTCTCCGCACCTGGTGTAGTTCCTGCACCTGGCCGGGCGCAACGACTGAGTGAGTGAATAAATGAACGAATGCTCTGGGTGAGAGTCGTGCGGTGTAAATCCATTTCCTCCTTCCTTCTGTCTGTCCTTCACTCTTTCATTCCCTCTGTCTCTGTCATTCCCTCCAGTCACTCCCTTTTCCCTCGATCACTCATCCGCTCATTCCATTCTTGACGCTTTGATTCTTATCACGCTTTCATTTCCTCCCTTGCCTTCTGGCTCACTCGCTCCCTCCGTCCACGCCTCCTTTCAGCCCGCTGCGTCTCTGAAGGTCACACGCCCTCTGCTGGAGCGTGGGGCGAATAAACAGCTGTGCGAATCCGATTCCCAATCCTAAAGCCTGGTCCTAGCCACGCACGAGGAGGCTTTTGGCATGCATTTTTCTCCCCCTTAACTCCAAGAGGGTGCATCGTATGACCATGTCCGGAGGTCAGTGCTGCTAAGCTTCATGATAGACAGGATCTTGTTGGAGGGCCCCACATTCGGGTTTTTGTTTTCTTTGTTCTGTTTTGTTAGAATCATTTAATTTTACTTATTATAATTTTTTAAAAATTTGACCAGAGAGAAAGAGAAAGTGAGAAAGCAAGCCTCCAGGTTCAAGACTGGAACTGCAATCAGCCACGTGGGAGTACAATGCCTTAACCACTATGCCACCAGCACCCCACATGGGGGAGGAGGGGTGTTGAGAGAGGCAAAGAAGCAGGAGGTAGAGGTGGCTTGTGGGTATAAAGAAAGGTGGAGTCTTGGGACCAGCAGTTAGTGTAATGGCTATGTTGCTGAATTCCCATGTAGCCGACCATGGTTCGAGTCCCGGACCCGGCAGCTTAAACTCACAATGGGCACGTGTGTGTGCGTGCCCAAGATCCCGTGAGGACAGTGGACGAGAGGGAATTGCAGCGTGGCCATCCCCCCTGGGGGGTGATTTCTTGCTTTCTGCCTCTCTGTCTCTCTCTGTCTTTCTGGCAAGAGCACACGCCTTATAGCAAAAAAAAAAAAAGGTGGAGTCTTTTTGTCAAGTGCCTGGGAAGATGGCGGACATTCAGACTGAGTGTGCCTGCTGAATGTAGCTGGCCATCTTTCAAAACCAGAAGAGGGTCCTGCTGGGAGAAACTGGCAAGGAGCTGCTCCTAAGATACCATGAGAACATCAGTCAAGGGACCAGCAGTTAGCGTAATGGCTATGTCGCTGGACTCCCATGTAGTTGACCACGGTTCGAGTCCCGGACCCGGTGGCTTAAACTCACACTGGGTGCGTGTGCATGCCCAAGATCCCGAGAGGAGACTGGAGGAGAAGGGATTGCAGAGTGGCCATCCCCCCCGGGGGGGAGATTTCTCCCTTTCTGTCTCTCTGTCTGTCTGTTTGGCGAGCACACGCGCCCTTTAGCAAAAAAAAAAAACCTCTCCCCCAAAAAAAGAACATCAGTTGAGGCGGACTCTTAGAGAGGCGGTTGACAAGGAATGCCCCTTCACTGGTCACGCCCCCATTCAGGACAGATCTGTCTGGCACGGCGTGACTGAGATGACGATGCAGAGGATGGTCGTCACCCATCAGGACTACATCCTCTGTATCTGGACAACATGTCCGTGTGCCTGTCTCCTGTTTCAGGGACAGCCAGGTCGGTGACATCGTCACAGTGGGCAAGCACTGGACCCTGATCGAGACCATGCTGTTCAACGTGCTCCAGCTCACCAGGCCACTGGCACCAAGGAGCAGTTCCAGAAGTTCTGAGGCTGGATGCCTGCCCACTCCACAAAATAATTTTCCCATTATAAAAAATAAGGCGGAGGGGGACCAGCAGTTGGGGTAATGGCTATGTCGCTGGACTCCCATGTAGTCGACCGTGGTTTGAGTCCCGGACCCAGTGGCTTACACTCATGCCGGGCGCATGTGCATGCGTGCCCAAAATCCAGAGAGGAGACTGGAGGAGAAGGGATTGCATAGTGGCCATGTCCCCTGGGAGGGGTGTGTGACTTCTCGCTTTCTGTCTCTCTGTCTCTGTCTTTCTGGCAAACACACGTGCCCTATAACAAAAACCTCTCCAAAAAGGCAAAAGAAAAGAAAAAAGGTGGAGGGGCCAGCAGGTGACGTGGTGATTAAGGAATTGGACTCCTACATGACGGACTGCAGTTTGAATCCTGGCAGCTTGCTTTTTCACTTCCCCTTTCTCTCTCTAGTCAAATTAAAAAATAAATAATAACAAATAGAAAGGAATACAATAAATCTTTAAAACATAAAGAAAGAAGGTGGAGGCCCAGCCTGGTAGTGCAGTCTAGCAAACTGAATTGCAGTGCTGGAAGCCACACGGCCAACCATGGGTTTGGATCCCTAGGTTCCTAAAAGCACTCCAGGCATGCATACCCAGGATCTTTTTTTTTTTTTTTTTTTTTTTTTTTTTGAGACTTTTTTGCTATAGGGCATGTGCACTCACCAGAAAGAGAGACAAAAAATGAGAAATCACCTCCCAGGAGGGATGGCCACACCACAATCTCTTCTCCTCCATTCTCCTCTCAGGATCTTGACCACACATGCACACATGCCCAGTGTGATTTTAAGCCACTGGGTCCAGGACTCGAACCGCGGTCGACTACGTGAGAGTCCGGCGACATAGCTATTAGGCCAACTGCTGGCCCCTCTGCCCAGGATCTTAACGATGAGCTGGAGGCTGGGGAAAGATCACAGTGTGATGACACCATCAAGGCTGTCTCTCTCCTCTCTCTCTTTCTCTCTCTCTCATATACATTCATTCTCTAACATAAAATCAGTACACTGTTTTTTCTTTTGTTTTTTCAAGTGTTTTTTTTTTTTTTTTGCCATAGAATCCATGTGTTCACCAGAGACAGACAGACCTAGACAGTGAGAGGAAACATGAGAAATCAAGCCATCAGGTCCAGGCCTCAAACTATGGTTGGTCACGTAGGAGTCCAGCACCTTAATCACTATGCCACCTACTGGCCCTGAATAAACTTAACATTTTTAAGGTGTGGCCAGCCCCCATAGCATAGTGGTTAAGGTACTGGAATGCCACACGGCTGACCAAAGCTTGAATCTCAGCGCCGACAGCTTAAGAGAACATACTGAGGGGGACCAGCAGTTAGCGTAATAGCTATGTCGCTGGATTCCCATGTAGTCGACCGCGGTTCAAGTCCCAGGACCCGGTGGCTTAAACTCATGCCGGGCACGTGTGCGTGTGTGCCCAGGATCCTGAGAGGAGAA
>NW_006159771.1:1367908-1373615 GCF_000334495.1 Tupaia belangeri chinensis
TGATTTCTCGCTTTCTGTCTCTCTGTCTTTCTGGCGAGCACACGCATCCTATAGCAAAAAAGAAAAAAAAAAAGAAAGAAAGAATACTGAGCAGCCAGCAGGTGGTGTGGCGGTTAAGGCACAGAATCCCACATGGCTGACCGCCCCCCTCCCGCCCCCAGTGGCCTGAAAATTCCATTTTTGTGCATGCCCAAAATCCCAAGAGGAGAATAAAGGAAAAGGAATTGTGGTATGGCCATACTCCCCAAGAGGTGATTTCTCACTCCTGCTCTCTGTCTCTCTCCAGCAAGGGCATGTGTCCTGTGGCAAAACATGTAAAACAAACAAACAACACATGCTGAGCATGTATGTGTGTGTGTGACCCAACAGGATGGAGAGAGAGAGGAGCAGGGATTGTGATGTGTGCACATCCCACTGAGGAGGGCTGTCTCCTTTCCCCTCTCTCTGTCTCTCTCCTTCGAGCACATGCACCCTCTGACAATTAGAACAATTTAAGAGGGACCAGCAGGTGGCGTGGTGGTTAAGGGGCTAGACTTCCACATGCCCGATGGTGGATCGAGTCCTGGACCTGGTGGCTTGCTCGCTTACTTTCACTTTCTGTCTGTCTCTCTCTAGTACGCATGCTTAACCTGTAACAACTTGAAATAATAATAATACATCAATTAGATTCAAGCATTCCTTTAAAAAATTGAGAGAAAAAAAAAGGTTGAGAATGTAAAAGAGGAGAAGAATAAATGAAAGAGAAACACAATCCTAACTGAGGTCCGAGACCTGTCGGAGGGTCCAGGCAAGGGTCAGAAGAGCAAGACCAACCTCCAAGGGCAGAGGTTCCCCAGGGAAGTGGGCTTCCTTCCTTTTGAAGGAAGGGTTTTTTGTTTTTTTAAGAATTATTTTTTATTTAATTTTATTTATTAATTCATTTATTTTAATTTGACCAGAGAGAGAGATACACACACACACACAAATAAAATTAAAAAAGAGAGAGAGAGAGGGAAAGTGAGAAAGCAAGCCACCAGGTCCGGAACTTGAACCATGGTCGGCCATGTGGGAGTGTCCGGCACCTTAACCACCACACCACCTGCTGGTCCCTGAGGAAGGATGTTTGAGGTATACAAAAAGCAATCCTGGGGACCAGCAGATGGTGTAATGGTTATGTTGCTGGACTCCCACGTAGTTGACTGTGGTTCAATTCCTGGACCCTGCAACCTAAAACTCATGCTGTATATACATGTATGTGTGCCCCAAATCCCAAGAGGAGTACGGAGGGAAAGGGATTTAGTCATGGCCATCCCCTGGAGGGTGATTTCTCACTTCCTTTCTCTCTGGTGAGCACATGCACCTAACGGTTACGGAGTCAGCCCTCCAGTCTACCTCTTTAAACCATGGTTTATGAACTAGGTCTATTAAATGAGGTCTACACGTCAGTGCCCACAGAGGTTGAACTGTTCCCTTTTACCGAGACTAAAGGGTGAGTGGACAGGTAGGAGACCGGGGTGAGTTGCCACTGTGTACCTGTGTGATAATATTTACTTTAGAAACTGTCATTCAGGGTCCAGCCCACAGCCCCATGCTAAGCAAGCTGAATTCACCTGCTGATCCACAATTTGAATCTCAGACCTGGTGGCCTAAAAAATACACCAGGTGCATATATGTCCCCATGAGGAGTGTTTTCTTCCTCCCTCTCTCTCTCTCTCTCTCTTTCTCTCTCTCTCTCTCTTGATCTGGTCAAATTAAAACATAATAGTAAATAAAATAATTCTTTAAAAAAATAAATAAGTAAATAGATAAAATCAAATAAATAAGTAATTTTTAAAAACCCCATCCACAGCAACGAATACAAGTGGTTTTGACTTATTAAATAAAAAGTATAGGAAACCATCGTTGTGGATTAATCCTGTCAGAGGCCCCAATAGACCAAACCAAAATGGAGTCACCCATGTAAAAACACCACATCATCTTGGACCAACAGGTGGCGTGGTGTTTAAGGCACTGGATTCCCACATGGCTGACCATGGTTCGAGTCCTGGACCTAGTGGCTTGCTTTCACACTCTCTTTCTCTCTCTCTCTCTCTCTGTCTGTCTCTGGTCAAGTTAAAGATGAATGATGTTAAAAAAATAATAATTATATTAAAAAAAACCCATCACATCAAACTGAAAACATTGAGGAAACTGGTAGATCCCAAGGTGGATCATTTGTCTTCCGAAAATAGGACATTCCAGTCTACTTGAGTCAATGCTGTAAGACAATACGACTTATGCACATTCTGTGGCTTTCTTAGGAATGTACACCTGGAAACATACAAGATGCTCCTTAGACTCATTGGGCTTTTTTCTTTTTCTTTTTTTTTGAGAGGTTTCTTTGCTATAGGGCACGTGCGCTCGCCAGACAGACAGAGACATAGAGACAGAAAGCGAGAAATCACCCCCAGGGGGGATGGTCACGCCGCAATCCCTTCTCCTCCATTCTCCTCTCGGGATCTTGGGCACGCACACACACGCGCCTGGCGTGAGTTTTAAGCCACCGGGTCCGAGACGCGAACCGCGGTCGACTACGTGGGAGTCCAGCGACATAGCCATTACGCCAACTGCTGGTTCCCTGGACTTTTTGTTTTATGAACATCCTTATCACCCGCATACATTCCTCCTTTACCTCTCTAACTCACTATCTCACTTTGCTTAAGATTAAGTGGAGTGACTCCAGGTGACCATGAGATCACCCTGCCTCCCTCCCCAGAGCATGTAGCCAAACACTGCTGAACGAGGCTCCTTGCTTCTCCCGCTTGCCATCCATGACATTCGCCTTTAAAATCATCCTGAAATCTCAAGGTCGCAGCACGTATTAGTCAACTTAGTGTGGGTTTTGCAATGCCTGGGCAATGGTTCTAAGCCAGACACAAACACTTGGGCTTTACTTACTTTGCTTCAGCCTTCTTCTTTTTTTAAAAGAAATATTTTATTTTATTTTTTTATTTTTTACTTTTTTTTTTTTGGAGAGATTTTTCACTATAGGGCACGTGTGCTCGCCAGACAGACAGAGAGAGACAGAGAGACAGAAAGCAAGAAATCACCCCCCAGAGGGGATGGTCACGCCGCAATCCCTTCTCCTCCATTCTCCTCTCGGGATCTTGGGCACGCACGCACACGCGCCTGGCGTGAGTTTTAAGCCACCGGGTCCGGGACGCAAACTGCGGTCGACTACGTGGGAGTCCAGCGACATAGCCATCACGCTAACTGCTGGTTCCCAAGAAATATTTTCTTTATTTATTTAAATTTGCCATAGGGCACATGTGCTCACCAGAGAGAGAAAGAGAAAATGAGAACACAAGCTGCCAGGCAGGTCCAGGACTTGAACTGTGGTGGCCGTGTGGGAGTCCATCCACCTGCTGACCTCTTAAAATTTTTTTTAAATTATTTAATTTTGTTTATTATTATTATCTACTTTGCTATAGGGCACATACACAAGAGAGAGAGAGAGAGAGAGAGAGGCGGAGGCAGAGGCAGAAAGAGAGAGAGGGGCAGTGAGAAACCAAGCTGCCATGTCCAGGACTTGAACTGTGGTCACTTTAAATAACAATAATGATAAATAAAATTAAATAAATAATTTTTTTCTTTTTCTTAATTTTTTTAGGGGGTCTTTGTTATAGGGCGTGTGCGCTCGCCAGACAGACAGAGACAGAGAGACAGAAAGTGAGAGATTACCCCCGAGAAGGGATGGCCACGCCACAATCCCTTCTCCTCCATTCTCCTCTCAGGATCTTGGGCACGCACGCACACTTGCCTGGAGTGAGTTTAAGCCACCGGGTCCAGGACTCGAATCGCAGTCCACTACATGGGAGTCCAATGACATAGCCATTACGCCAACTGCTGGTTCCCTAAATTTTTTTTTTATTGGGACCAGCAGGTAGCATGGTCGTTAAGGCGCTGGAAACTCCCACATGGCCAACCATGTTTTGAGTCCTAGACCTGATGGCTTGCTTTCTCACTTTCCCTCTCTCTGTCTCTCTCTGGTCAAATTTAAAAATAAATGAATGAATAAATAAAATTATTTATTATTAAAATTATTCTTTTAAAAAATTATTTATTTAATTTTTAAAATAATGATTTTATTCAACTTTATTTATTTATTAATTTATTATATTTTAATTTGACCAGAGAGGGATAGAGAGAGAGAGAGGGAAAGTGAGAAAGCAAGCTGCCAGGTCTGGGACTCAAACCCTGGAGGTCCATGTGGGAGTCCAACACCCTTAACCAACATACCACCTGCCAGCCTCCAACATTTTTATTTGTTATTATTATTGTTATTATTTAAATTTCTGTAGGGCAGGTTTACTCATTAGAGAGAGACAGGGAGAGAGAGAAAATTGAGAAAGCAATCTGCCAGGTCTGGGATGTGAACTATGGTTGGTTCATATGGGAGTTCAATGCCCTGAGCACCATACCAATGGCTAGCTCCTAGCTTTCTTTTCTCAAGTTCTTAATTAATTAATTTAGTTAGTATATTCTTTCCATAAGGGAGAGACAGAGAGATAGCACCCACATAGGGTCTTGACACCATGATTTACTCATCCCGAGCCTCAGCCTGTCTGGATCATGGGCACAGGGAGGCCCAGGGTACTCAGGGATGTCTTCACACATGACCCTGGAACCTCCCCATGTGCCTTACAGACTGACGTTTCACTGCTGCCCCACCTTGCAGGCCTCTCTCAGCACCCCCCCCCCCTTTTTATTTTCAAGAGGTTTTTGCTATAGGGCGTGTGCACTCACCAGAAAGACAGAGAGACAGAGAGACAGAAAGCGAGAAATCCCTCTCCCCAGGGGATGGCTGCAATCCCTTCTCCTCCATTCTCCTCTCAGGATCTTGAGCAAGCACGCACACACACCCGGTGTGAGTTTAAGCCACTGGGTCTGGGACTCGAACCGCGGCCGACTACATGGGAGTCCAGCGATGTAGCCATTACGCTAACTGCTGGTCCCTGGGCACCTCTTTTTAGGTTAATAGTTTCTTCACCTTCCCCAGCCCCTGTAAAATACGGCCAAGTCTGAAAGACAGAAGGGGTGACGAGAGTCCTCTTCAGATGAGGTGTTGGTGCATTGTGCTGCCCTGGTACGGTGTCTGGCACACAGTGGGTGCTCACCAATAAGTGAAAATAACCAGTCTCTTTCCTAGCATTCAGGCAGGTAAACAGACAGCTTGGCCCAGCATCTGCGAGGGCTCTGATTTCAGGGACTCGACCAGGCCAGTACACAGTAGGGATGCAGGAAATGCAGGCGGCCAGGCGCGAGCAGTACCGGGAGCACCACGCAGCCATCCCACTCCCCAGCCCGAAACGTGTGGGTTCGGCGCATGCGGGATAGCGATGCTGAGTAGGCTCTGGGCTCCAGGGATGGGGCGGAGGCGGGCGGAGGAGGGGTTTGGGCGTCGCGGGTGGGCGGGACCGGGAAGCCCCGCCCACGGCCGAGGAACTCCATTTCCCACAGGCCCGCGCGCGAGACTCAATTTCCCACAAGTCCCCCTCCACTTCCGGCGTGGCCCAGGCACTCCGGACGGCTTCCGGGTTTGGGCCTGGCGCTGCAGTTGAGGCGGCGGCGGCGGCAGCGGCGGCAGAACGGGACGCGGGTGGCGGGAGCGGGGGGACCGGTATGGACGTTTCGGGGCAGGAAACCGACTGGCGGGGGGCGGCCGTCCGGCAGAAGTGGGGCGGGCCAA
>NW_006159771.1:1373666-1373928 GCF_000334495.1 Tupaia belangeri chinensis
GGGGGGGGCGGGGCGGGGGCCCGACCCGCGGGGGCTGGAGGGCGCCGGGAGATGAAGGCGGCGGGGACCCGCGCGGGTCTCCCCCTGGGCCGCGCCCTCGGTTCTCGGCCGACCTGGACTGCTCATTAGCTTTTCTGGGGCCGAGCTCTGCAAACCAGCGAGCCCTGGTCTATGAGTCATCGTCCTGAGCTTTCTCATTCGTCATTTGTGTGCTTTGGGTGCAGATTTTTTTCTCCCCTCTTTGAATCACCCTGAATACAGA
>NW_006159771.1:1373962-1381948 GCF_000334495.1 Tupaia belangeri chinensis
TTGGGGGTTTCGTTGTTTCTCTCCAGAAAAGCGCATCGGAGCGCGAGAAAGATGGGAGGAGGGTGGGAGGGAGATACGGTCGGGAGGGTAGATGTTCGGGGCTATGAGCGGCGGGGACGGACAGGGACCCCCCCCCAGCGGAGTGTGGACTTCGCTGCAGCCTGGCAGGAAGCGGCTGTCGGGGAGCGATCAGCAGTTCTTGGGGGAGCGAGGAGAGCCGGGCATGGCTTCCCAGCCCCCCGCCGCCGTGGAACTCTCGCCTCTTGCCATCTCCTGCTTCTTTGGTTAAGCTGTTTTCCCCGAACATACCGGGGTGTTGTGCTCGCCACAAATTTGCCTGACAACACAGCCCCTTCCCGGGGAATTGCATCGTTAGTAAAAAGCTCTTACAGTGCAATCTTCTTGGTGCCCCCTGGGATTTTTGGATGCTGCGGGGGGGGGGTAGGTGACACATTGAGTTCTAGAAAGACAAGGTAGGTGTGAATAGCTAGGGCTGTAAGCTGAGAAGTTGGGAAGTTTGAGCGCTCGATGCGTGCAGGACCTTGTAAGCGGAGAGAGTTCTGCGGTTTGAGGAGTAAGGCGGTTCAGGGGGGTGGAATGCGGGTGGGCAGGTGCCAACACGTTAGAGATGGTGGGGTGTTGTGCTAAGGAGTTGAACGTGGGCTTAGCCCGTGGCTTGCTTTGAGGTCATGAAATGCCAGTGTTGGGAAGATCCCTGGAGGTGGATCAAGAACAGAGCAGAGGAACCAGTTAGGATGTTAGGAGGGATTGGAGCTGGGGAGGTGGCCAGAGACCTGTCGTTTTTCACTCTTGTATTCGTTCTGGGTCACTACCTACCTCATTGCCCCACAAAGTGGCTGTCGATGGACCCAATCGGGCAGGAGATTACAAAGGCCTGCAGGAGACACCATGGGAGAGGAGGAGAGATTCCAGAGAAAAGGGAGAAGAGCCGATCCCTGATGACTAACTAGGCGGAGGGGGTGGGGTGAAGCAGGAGGAAGGAAGGAAGCTGGGCTGAATGCCGGGAAAGCACTGGGTGCAGTGGACAGAGCGAGGCTGTGGAGTTCGCTCTGGACCCCGCTGCTGTGGAGTAGCCCTTGGATGATTCTGCGGATGTGGCAGGATCAGTTAACAGTGTTTGTCTGTAGGTGAAATCCGGAGGGATAGCCCACTTCATTGTTCCAGCAAGAAAAGCCTCCAGGGCAAGGATTCCTCTGCAGGAAAGCCCAGAATTTAAGAACCGGAATAATGAGTTGTCATCAAAGAAAACTGGGGAGGGCTGGGGAAGTGTCAGATTGCCGGGAGCCTAATGGAGGGTGCCGTGACTGCTGGGTACTTCATAATTCAGCTTCCTTTTGCTTCCTGGAGAACTGGGCTCTCCCCCGCCCCAGGTCGGGGTTTGTGTACTTTTTTTTCCTGATGTAGCAAATTACTGCAAATTTAGCATCTTAAAACCACATGGGGGAGGGCCTGCAGGTGGCTTGGTGGTTAAGGGCGCTGAACTTCCACATGGCCAACCGGGGTTTGGGTGTTCAGGTCCCGGACCTGGCGGCTTGCTTTCTCACTCCCCTCCCTTCTCTCTCTCTCTCTCTGGTCAAATTAAAATAAATACTAGGGATCAGCAGTGGGCGTAAAGGCTATGTTGCTGGACTCCCATGTAGTCGACCGTGGTTCAAGTCCCAGACCTGGTGGCTTAAACCTCATGCTGGGCACGTGTGTGTGCGTGCCCAAGATCCTGAGAGGAGAATGGAGGAGAAGGGATTGCGGCGTGGCTATCCCGGGGCGGTGTGTGTGTGTGTGTGTGATTTATTGCTTTCTGTCTCTCTGGCAAGTGTACACACCCTACAGCAAAAATCTCTTTCAAAAAAGGAAAAAGTTCATTTATTGGGCCAGCTGGTGGCATGGGAGTCCAGCAATGTAACCATGACACCATCTGTTGATCTGCAATAAATAATTTTTTTTAAAAAAGCCACATGGGTTAGAGGTCCAGGTAGGCTCAGTCGGGTCTCTTGCTTAGGGACCTACAAGGATGATCAAGATGTTGGTAGAGTGCATTCATTTCTTGCTGGAGGCTTGGAGTAGAATCTGCTTTCGAGTCCATTGAGGTTGGCTAAATTCAGTCCCTTGTGCTTGTAGGATGGAGGTGTCCTCTTTCCTTACTGGCCGTTAGCCAGGGTCCGTCTTTGTTCATAGAGGCTGCTTGCATTTCTTCTCGTCCTTTCTGTGTGGCCCCTCTGACTTCACCCGGAGAAAATAGTTTGCTTTTCAGGCTTAGATTAGACCGGGTCCACTGGCATCATCGTACTTTTAAATTATTTATTTTGTTCGTATTATTATGATTTAATTTGACCAGAGACAGACAGAAAGAGCAAGAAAGGGGAAGTGAGAAAGCAAGCCACCAGGTCTAGGACTCGAACTACGGTCAGCCATGTGAAAGCCCAGCCCGTTAGCCACTGTGCCACTTGCTTTAAATTTTTAATTTTACTTTAAGGAAGGTGAGAAATCACCCCCCCCCCAGGGGGGTGGCCACCCTGCAGTCCCTTCTCTTCTATTGTCCTCTTGGGATTGTATGCACATGTACCTGGCATGATTTTCAAGCCAAGCGGTCTGGGACATGAGCTGTGGTCGGCCTGGTGGGAGCCCAGCACTTTTGGCCATGGTCTGGCCCGGTCTCTTTATTATAAAACCTGTAACCTTAATTAAATCTGCAAGGCTCCTTTGGCCAGATATATTGGCAGGGTCTAGGGCTTAGGGCCTGGATCTGTTTGGGGAAGGTGGGCAGTACCTACCACGGTTGGGATGAACAGTTTCAAAAGTTGCTTTCTGGGGACCAGCAGTTAGCGTAGTGGCTATATCACTGAACTCCCATGTAGCCAACCGCGGTTTGAGTCCCGGACTCGGTAGCTTAAACTCACGCTGGGCGCGTGTGCGTGCGTGCCCAAGATGCCGAGAGGAGAATGGAGGAGAAGAGATTGTGGCGTGGCCATCCCCTCTGGGGGGTGATTTCTCGCTTTCTGTCTCTCTGTGTCTCTCTCTATCTATTTCTGGCAAGCACACGCACCCTATAGCAAAAAAACCTCTCAAAAAAAAAAAAAAAGCTTGCTTTCTGAAGGTGATGTAGGTGTTCTCAGAGCTCAGTCTTGCCAGTTTTCTCTCTGTGGCTCCCTTTGAAAGTCATGATTCTTGCTGCCTTGGTTTATTGCGTTCACAGGGTTGAAAAAGAAGATTTGCATTAGGACACTGAGCAGGTCTTTAATTTCTGGTGTGTGTGCACTTGAAGTCACACGTTTTGGGAAATGCTTTGAACCTGAGTGATTGATGGGAGTGATTGATAGTCGATGGGCGGATAAAGAAAACAGTGAAGACCTGGAAAGTTTCAACAGAAGGAGCAGCATGTTTCCTCCTGGCTCTCTAGTACCTCCAGGAGCTTAAGGGGCTGTGCTTCAGCGAATTGGGAGATCGAATCTAGGGTTGTTTTTTTTTGTGTGTGTGGTCTGTTTATTTTGTTAAGTTTATTTATTTCTTCCATGAGTGAAAGAGACCGAAAGATATAGACAGACAGGACCTCCCACGGTGTCCTGGCACCGCGATCCACTCCCAGCCTCAGCCAGCCTCCAATCAAGGGCAGGCGTGTGCCTGGCATTCTCAGGGAGGTCTCGGGACTGGAACTGTGAACTCTCCTATGTGAGATCGCCGCGCATGGCATTACTTTTTACCACTGCACCACAGTCCAGCCCCTGAAACTGATTTTCGAGTTGGGGTTGGTTGGGAGCCATTACTATTACTAGACAGCCCTGGTGAGGACTCTTTCTAGTCTGGCCTGTTCTCAGTCCTCCCCTGCCTCGACCTCATCCAGGTCCTGCCTGGACTGCTGCCTCCCCTCACTGCCCTCCCACTGCCCCTCCCTTCCCCGGAGCACCCAGGAGGCTGGGGCAGGCTGTGAGGGGATCACGGTGCTGATGCTACAAACTCGTCAGCGTCTTTCCTTAGCATTAGAGCAAAGCTCGGATGCTGGCCCTCCTCGTCGCTCAGCTGGCCTGGCTCAGCCAGCTCTCCACGCTCTGTTGCAGCCCCTCCAGTTCTTTCGCTTTATGAACATTCCAAGCTCTTCTCTGTCCCTTGTTTTTAAACTTTTTCTTAGAATTAATTTTATTTATTATTAATTTGCAATAGGGCATGTGCGCTTACCATAGAGAGAACGCAAGAAAGCAAGCTCCCAGGTCCAGGACTTCCTGTGGTGGGCTCTGTAGGAGTCCAGCACTTTAACCACCGTACCACCTACTAGCCCCCGTTTTTAAACATTTTATTATCAAATGTTTAAGGTATGCAAAAATGGGGTCACTGCCTCCCACTACGTGAGTATCCACCACCACCCGAGCTCTCGTTAGGTGTCTGTCTGCTCAAAGGACCCTTCCCTGCCTACTTTGTCTAAGCCAGTCACCCCCCAAACGCTTTCCTCCAGGACTTCTGGTTTCCCCTGTGCCCTGAAGCGTGGCACCTGACAGAGAAAGCACTTGTTGAAGCATGCAAGGGTAAATATTTTCCTGGGGGCCACCTTTCAAACTACAGTGGTATTTTTTTTTTAAGGTTTATTTCTCTCATGAGCAAGGAAGAGAGGCAGTAGAGAGACATAAACAGAGACAGGTGTTCCCACCAGAGTCCCTCCTGCTGTGACTCACTTCAGCCTCAGCGAGCCGTGGGCACGCATGCACCTGGCTCGTTCACGGAGCTCTCTGCATGCAAAGAGGCACCTTCCCACGGGGGTCAGCCTTGCAGAGCCATTGTGTTATGGGGCACCCCAGCTGGCCCCCACCATGGCATTCTCTGCCTGAACCTGTGTGCATTGCGGAGCTCCGGAGTCCCTGCCTTCTCCACTGGTTTGCCAAGTGACCCTGGGTAGAACATTTAACCTTTCTGAGTCTCTTCCTCCTCTGTGAGATGGTAGGAGTCCAGTCTGTCTCATGGGAATGGCGGGTGGGATACGAGAGTGACTTCTGGACATGCCCTTGGAGAGGTCTCAGGACTCGATGATGAGGGCCCTCATTCCTCCTCCTGGGCCCTTGCAGGAGTAAGGGGGTCCTCTGGCCTTGGATAGTGAGGGTGAGACTCAAGCCTGGATAGGGGAATGGGTGACACTTAAGTAGCCTGGGAGGGAGGGTAGTTGGGAAACTGTGGTCGATTCAGTGAACACTTGCTCCTCCTGCAGAGACCATGGGAGAAGCCACCCTGGGGACTCCCTGACCCCCCTGACGGGCTTGGGCCTTCCTTGTGGGATTGTTGGGGTAGTGCTGGACTTGTCTCTGGGCTCTAGGCTCCTGGAGGACAGGTATGCAGCTGTAGTGACCAGAGCTGCATCTAATTTAGATGTGCGGAAAGTGCTTAAGCAGTGAGTGAACAAAGGACTTCATTCTCTCTCAGTTCTTTTTAATTTTCCTGCCTTCTTCTTTTTCTATTTTTAATTTTTTTAATTTGGAGAGGTTTTTGCTGTAGGGTGCGTGTGCTGGCCAGAAAGACAGAGAGAGAGACAGAGAGACAGAAAGCGAGAAATCGCCTCCCAGGGGGATGACCATTCCGTAATCCCTTCTCCTCCATTCTCCTCTTGGGATTTAGGGCACGCACGCACATGTGCCCGGCATGAATTTAAACCACCGGGTCTGGGACTCGAACTGCCATCGACTACATGGGAGTCCAGCGATGTAGCCGTTAACGCCAACTGATGGTTCCCTGCCTTCTTCTTCTTTTTTCTTTTTTTGGAGAGGTTTTTGCTATAGGGCGCGTGCACTCACCAGACAGAGAGAGACAGACAGAAAGTGAGAAATCACCCCAGGGGGGATGGCCATGCCGCAATCTCTTCTCCTGGATTCTCCTCTCGGGATCTTGGGCACGCACGCACACGTGCCCGGCGTGAATTTAAGCCACTGGGTCCAGGACTCGGAACTGCGATGGACTACATGGGAGTCCTGCAACGTAGCTGTTAATGCCAACTGATGGGTCCCTCCCTTCTTATTCTTGAGACTTTTCCCTGCTGCCCCTCAGCACAGCAGATGACACATGCAGGAATGGAGTAAATTAATGTCCCTCGGGCTACACAGATGGAGAGGGGAGGAGATGCAGTCTGCGTGGCGTCTGTGCTGGGCTCTGGCGAGATGCCAGGAGGGGCCTGGAGAGGGTAAAGTAGGTGTTTCGAGCAGGCCGGGGCAGGCAGGTCAGCTGCCGCTTCTGGCAAACCCCCAGGAGGACATGAGCTCCAGTTCCAGACCAAGGAGTAGGAAGGGCAGAGTGGCCTCGGAGGCACTCAAGTGCTCTTTAGACTTTTTTTTTTTTTAGAATTATTTATTTTATCTTATTTGTCTTTTTTTAGAAAGATCTTTGATATCGGGCACATGGGCTTGCCAGACAGACAAACAGTCTTAAAAATAAATAAATAAACATTTATTTATTTATTTACTTAATTGTTTATGAATGATTATTTATTTATTTTTAATTTTGCCAGAGAGCGAGAAAGACGGACAGTGCGAAAGCAAGCCTCCAGGTTCAGGACTCAAACCGCAGTCAGCCATGTGGGAGTCCAGCGCCTTCACCATGCCACCTGCTGGCCTGTCAGTGGTCTTAAACCAGAACAGTGAAACAACACAAGGAAAAAGAACAAAACAGACAACCGAATGGCCTCTACTTTGGTTCTTTGGAGGCCTTCGGAGGATGGGGAGTGCCTTAAAACCTGCAAGTCCAGGTCCTGCCTGTGGGTCATGGTCCCTCCCACAGCCAGAGGCCAGCACATTCCCGTTTTGGCTGTTCCCTATGGCTTCCGCCCACTCGGGCCTCCCAGTAGCCGATGCCCCCCTGTGCAGTTCTGACCCTGGCTTCCTATCAGGGAAGCCGCCGAGCCCTTCAGCCTTCTCCACTGCTCTTGGCCTGAGCACAAGCGCTGGCTGACAGGTGTCCGTGTAACTTACTGTTTGAACATCTGCTCCCCCAGCCAGAGGCCCCCTCTGTCCCTGCGCTCTCCCACATAGCCCTAGTGTCAGGATAGGGCTGCTCCTGACAGGATAGGGCAGCCCCCAGGTGATTGTTAAGTCTGTAGACCATTAGTGACAGTGACCTGAGGGGCCTTGAGCCCTTTGTCATCCAGGACTTTCACAAGAGCAGCTGACATGCAGTGGGCGGCTGTGCCAGGCCCTGTTGGAGGAGGTGACATCTGTTGACTCATCACCTCTTCACGCTGGCCCTGTCAGTAGATGCACCTTTTTAAAATTTTTTTTAAAGATAGATTTTTACTATAGGGCAGAGATACAGAGAGACAGAAAGCAAGAAATCATCCCCAAGGGGGGGTGGCCACCTGCAATCCCTTCTCCTCCGTGCTCCTTTTGAGATCTTGGGCCCTCATGAACACACGCCCAGCCTGTTTTAAGCCGCCGCGTCCAAG
This sequence comes from Tupaia belangeri chinensis, assembly GCF_000334495.1. Taxonomy (NCBI): domain Eukaryota; kingdom Metazoa; phylum Chordata; class Mammalia; order Scandentia; family Tupaiidae; genus Tupaia; species Tupaia belangeri. The sequence goes on from NW_006159771.1 coordinate 1,381,386, forward strand.
ACTCGAACCGTGGTTGACTACATGGAAGTCTAGCCACCTAACTATTATGCACTCTGGTCTTGCTACTACCATTTTTTAAGATAAGGAAACTGAGGCCTAAAGGAGGGGCCGCTGCTGCTTTAGTGACTTTGTATGTGATGGATGAATGCTAGTTGAGCCTTGGCAGGGCAAGAGGGGAAACCACCTTTTTAATCTTGGGTGTAGAGGGGGGTGTGGGGGGAGGGGCAACTCAAAGTTAACCCAAGCTATACACATTGGGAAGTTGTAACCCATGCAATCCCCAAGGGTCATTGGACCCCAAACAGCAGAGGACAGCCAGCCAGCTTGCCCCTGGTGATCTTTGACCTTTGCCACAGTCTGTAGCCCGCCCCCAGCCCCACTGCCTCCCTTTTGTAAATGACTCCACCCACTTAACCACAGCCCCAGCCCCTCAGTCCTTATCTGATCAGCGGTGGTGTTTAAGCTGTTCCTGCTGGTGTGACTGGCTAGTGGAGGGCCTGTGCTAGGCTTTTCCAGGTAGGCAGGACCGTGACGGTGGACTAGCTCCCTAACACTGTTACGGC
>NW_006159771.1:1381979-1384155 GCF_000334495.1 Tupaia belangeri chinensis
GGGACAGGGGCTACCTGCTCCCTCAACGCCTTCCGTGGGGAGTAATTTCAACCAAATACCCAGAGGTAAAAATCGTAATACTAAATAAAATGTAAGGACCCCTGTGTCCATGTACTCAGCACGCAGCTTCGACAGTTATCAACTCTTGTACTTATTTTTATTCACGATGGTGCACCTGCATGCGCACGAGAGAAAGAGAGGGACCCTCCGCAGGTGTGGTCATGCCATGATCCCCTTCCTCCAGCCTCTAGCCTGCCAGAATCCTGGGCATACACACATGCCTGGCCTAGTCGGAGGCCAGCCTGGCCGGCAGCTCTAATGCAGTCAGCGTGTGACTTCCAGCTGCACCGCGGAGACGGGGCCATCAGCTCTTGTTTCCGCCCTTACCCTTCTTCCTGGTCGTCTTGATGCCCAGAGTGTCTCAGTGGGCTGTGGACTCAGCTCTGGGTCTCCATCTTTCCTCCAGGCTTAAACCTTTATGTTTTCTCCCCTCCCCTGCACCCCTCCCTCCCAGGATGCCCGTGGACCCTCAGAGGAACCCAGTTCTTGCCCCTGGCCGCTCTGCATCCAGTTTGTGTCCTTGGCAAGAGATGCCCCCTCCCATGGAGGAGCTGTGCAGCCCTCCTCCCCCGGGGACTAGGCCCGCTGCCCCCACCCTGCTCTTCCCACACACTCACTCATGAACACCTGTCAGTTTGCCCTTGGAGTGTTTGAGGATTTATTTCCTCCTGGTCTGAATGGTGCAGAAACACATGAGCATTTTATTTATTTAAGATTTTTACCATAGGGTGTGTGTGTTCACTGGAAAAAGAGAAAAAGTGAGAAAGCTCCCCCCAGGGGGGATGGTCACACCACAATCCCTTCTCACAAGCTTTTTTTTTTTTTTTTTTTGAGAGGTTTTTGCTATAGGGTGCGTGTGCTTGCCAGACAGACAGAGACATAGAGAAAGCGAGAAATCACCCCCCAGAGGGGATGGCCACGCCACTATCCCTTCTCCATTCTCCTCTCGGGATCTTGGGCATGCACGCACACGTGAGTTTTAAGCCACCGGGTCCAGGATGCGAACCGCGGTCGACTACGTGGGAGTCCAGTGACATAGCCATTACACTAACTGCTGGTCCCAATTAGGGTAGATTTATAAGAGGGAGAGAGAGCCCAGAGCTGACAGAGACATGGGTAGAGACAGACGTGCAAGCTCCTGACTGTCCCGGGACTTACAGGTAGTCCCCATCCGCAAGAAGACCTTCCTCAGGTGGCTCTTAGGTGGCTCTTCCTCAGGTGGCTCCTTGATTTTGAACCTCTGAACCCATAAGCTAAATAAATCTCTGTTTTTACTAAACCCATGAGCTAAATAAATCTCCGTTTTTACTAAATTCCCCCGTATGGCATTCAGTTGCTTATCACAGAAAAATGGACGTAAATGCCAACCAACTCAACAGGGTGCACATAAGTTAGGGCCATTTTATGAAAGACCGTTTGAAAATGTATCTATCCCCGTCACCCTAAAATTGTCTGTTTTCTGGACCAGCAGGTGGAATGATGGTTACGTTACTGGGCTCCCGCAGAGTCAACCTGGTTCAAGTCCTGGACCCAGTGGCTTAAAACTCGTACTGGGCACGTCTGCATGCGTGCCCAGAATCCCAAGAGGAGAATGGAGGAACAGGGATTGCGACGTGGCCTTCCTCTCTACCCCGTGTGTGGGGGGGTGATTTCTCACTTTCTCTGTCTCTCTAGTGAGCACACGTGCCCTATAGCAAAACTCTTTAAAAAAGATAAAAAAAGAAAAGAAATAAAATCTCTTATTTCCTTTTTGGACTCAGTGGGAGATTGTTCAGAGTCTGATGGTGGTCAGGAGTGGGGAGTTGAAACACACCAACCGTGGGAGCTAGGGTAGGCTCGTGGCTGCGGATGGGCGCCTCCATGTGGGAGGCCGTTCCGTGCCAGTAACAGGAGCTAGTTGATAGGCAGGATGCATGGTACAGGCTGGGTTTTCTTGGATGTCTTCAGCTGGTTAAGAGTGACTTTAATTTTCGGTGCATATATTCTCATATTTATTTTTGTCAAGGAAGAACGTATATTCCTTTTGTGATCAGAAATTGGGTTTGTTTTGTTGTGAATTTGCCAGAGTGTGCACTCACTGGAGAGAGAGAGAGAGAGAGAGAGAGAGAGCAGGAAA
>NW_006159771.1:1384271-1393495 GCF_000334495.1 Tupaia belangeri chinensis
AAGCTTTTTTTTTTTTTTTTTTTGAGAGGTTTTTGCTATAGGGTGCGTGTGCTTGCCAGACAGACAGAGACATAGAGAAAGCGAGAAATCACCCCCCAGAGGGGATGGCCACGCCACTATCCCTTCTCCATTCTCCTCTCGGGATCTTGGGCATGCACGCACACGTGAGTTTTAAGCCACCGGGTCCAGGATGCGAACCGCGGTCGACTACGTGGGAGTCCAGTGACATAGCCATTACACTAACTGCTGGTCCCAATTAGGGTAGATTTATAAGAGGGAGAGAGAGCCCAGAGCTGACAGAGACATGGGTAGAGACAGACGTGCAAGCTCCTGACTGTCCCGGGACTTACAGGTAGTCCCCATCCGCAAGAAGACCTTCCTCAGGTGGCTCTTAGGTGGCTCTTCCTCAGGTGGCTCCTTGATTTTGAACCTCTGAACCCATAAGCTAAATAAATCTCTGTTTTTACTAAACCCATGAGCTAAATAAATCTCCGTTTTTACTAAATTCCCCCGTATGGCATTCAGTTGCTTATCACAGAAAAATGGACGTAAATGCCAACCAACTCAACAGGGTGCACATAAGTTAGGGCCATTTTATGAAAGACCGTTTGAAAATGTATCTATCCCCGTCACCCTAAAATTGTCTGTTTTCTGGACCAGCAGGTGGAATGATGGTTACGTTACTGGGCTCCCGCAGAGTCAACCTGGTTCAAGTCCTGGACCCAGTGGCTTAAAACTCGTACTGGGCACGTCTGCATGCGTGCCCAGAATCCCAAGAGGAGAATGGAGGAACAGGGATTGCGACGTGGCCTTCCTCTCTACCCCGTGTGTGGGGGGGTGATTTCTCACTTTCTCTGTCTCTCTAGTGAGCACACGTGCCCTATAGCAAAACTCTTTAAAAAAGATAAAAAAAGAAAAGAAATAAAATCTCTTATTTCCTTTTTGGACTCAGTGGGAGATTGTTCAGAGTCTGATGGTGGTCAGGAGTGGGGAGTTGAAACACACCAACCGTGGGAGCTAGGGTAGGCTCGTGGCTGCGGATGGGCGCCTCCATGTGGGAGGCCGTTCCGTGCCAGTAACAGGAGCTAGTTGATAGGCAGGATGCATGGTACAGGCTGGGTTTTCTTGGATGTCTTCAGCTGGTTAAGAGTGACTTTAATTTTCGGTGCATATATTCTCATATTTATTTTTGTCAAGGAAGAACGTATATTCCTTTTGTGATCAGAAATTGGGTTTGTTTTGTTGTGAATTTGCCCAAGTGTGCACTCACTGGAGAGAGAGAGAGAGAGAGAGAGAGAGAGCAGGAAAATAAAAAAGTGCTCCCCATAGGGAAGGGTCACGCCACAGTTCCTTCTCCTTCTCCACCTCCGTCTCCTTTCAGGGTTTTGGGCGTGCATGCATATGTGCCAGGAGTGGTTCTCAGCCAGTTGGGTTCAGGACGTGAACCATGTGATTAACTGTGGGGTCCAGCTACATTAACCACCAGGCCATGGGCTGGCCTCAGAAATGATGATTATTTTAGTTTAGTTTTTTCTATAGGGTTTGTGCACTCTCTTGAAGAAGACTGAAATGGGAGAGGGGGGAGTGAGAAATCACCCCCTGGAAAGTGACCATGGTGCAGTCCCTTCCTGATTTGGGGCACATATGCACCTGGCCTGATTTCCAAGTTGCTGGGTCTGGGACTTGAACCACAGAGTTATCCATGTGGGATCCAGCACCGTAACCTCCGTGCCACCTGCCAACCCAGTGATCAATTTTCTCAAGTTTATTGACTTCTTTCTTGAGAGAGAGACACACACCACAGAGGGTAGAGGGAGATAGGCAGATACCGCCAACAGGATCCTCACGCCACGACCCCGCCTGGGCTGGCCAAGGTCCCAGGTATGCACGCACCTCGTGTGCACGGGGAAGCCCTGGGAGGCCAACATAGGACCTTCCCTCACGGGGCCCACGTCGCCAAGCGCGACTGCCGCACCACCAGCAGGCCCCGGGGCCCTGGAGACCTATTGACATGGCAGACCCTGTCTCCATGGAGGCAGCCCCAGCTAGTGACCTGAGCTGGAAGTCAGTGCGTTCGGGGTGGGCGCTTCTCTGCTCTGGGTCCTCGGCCTGTGACTAGCCAAGGAGGACCCCACCCTTTCCACTCCCCTCGGGGGGCTTCAGGCCCTTTCCCTTCCCACCTGCAGTCCCCCTTCCAGCGGCCCTCCTCTGTGCTGACACGAGAGCGCTTTCTGGGTGCCACTGGTGGCTCTCCCCTGTCCTGTGGCCCTTCTTCCTCTCCCCTGGGGAAGTGTCCACTTGGCCTCCACCCCTCTTGATGACCCCCAGTGGCTCAGCCCAGGGCTCCGCTGTTCGAGCACATGCAGCCCTCGCTGGGAGCATCCTGCCGGAGGCCGAGCCAATGGACTGTGTTGTGCTCTTTTCACTTGTCTTATTCTTTGCTTCATTAGCAGTATTAGAAAGTCCTTGGGCCAGCAGGTGGCATGGTGGTTAAGGTGCTGGACTCCCACATGGCCGCCTGTGGCTCGAGTCCCGGACCTGACTTTCTCACTTTCTGTGTGTGTGTGTGTGTGTGTGTATGCGTGTGCCCCCTATATCTAAATTTAAATAATAATAAATAAAATGAAATAATTCTTTAAAAAAGGAAAATAGAGTCCTTGGTTGTGGGACCTGGTCTCACACATGTGCAGCTCACAGAGCCCTTGGCACAGCGCCGTGCCTGGATGCGTAGCCATCGCACGTAGGGCTGTGGAAAGCAGTGCTGGCTTCTGCTGGCCAGTGGTTTGGGACTTCAGGGCTGCTTTGACTCCTAGCTGCTTCTCGTTTCGAACTTTTTTTTTTCCCCTCGAAGCCCCAAGTCTCCTTATCTGGAGAAGGTGCCACCCATCCTGTGTGGGTGCAGGGGTAGCAGGAGCACTCGGTGTCCCCTTTCCTGGGAGTCACCACTTACTGTCAGCCCCGGGGCCTGTCTCCTGCTGGACCTGGTCCCTTGTAGCCTTGGCCTCAGAGGCTTTTCCTAGGCCTGGGAACCTGCCCGAGGGCAGGGGGCGTGAGCGGAGTGGTTTGTGACTGGGTTGCAGGTGAGCCGTGAGCCACTCCACTAGTGCCTGCTGGGGGAGGCATCTGGGCCGGTGCCAGGGACCTTCCTGTGAGCGGGCCGTGGGGGTAGCGGTGTCGAGGAAGGCCCTGCTCATTGGGTAGGAAGTGGCTGGCCCTGTTTCCACAGGTGACCTTCGGGGAAGTGACCGGGCTGCTGTGTGGGTTGGAGCCCCCATGGTGAAGTAGCACTCAGGTTGCCCTGGGAGGCCCTGATGGAGCCGCGGGCCCCTCAGAGGCCGTCAGTCTGCTTTGGTTCTTGCCAAGGAGGAGTCTTGGCAAGGGCTCCACAGAGGGACTCACCATTCAAGTCTAGACCGAAGGGTGGGGCCGGGTTCCCGGGCCCAGGGCTGGGCTCTGCCTCGCTTCCTGTGGTGCCTTCCCTAGCGCACGGCACCAGGTCCCCATCCTCAGCGTGCTGCCAGGTGACCGTTCACACGTGTCAGTGCCGCCCGCCAGGCACCCAGCACAGGGCAGGCTCGCCCCCTCCCAGCCTCGGCGATGGCCGGGAAGAATTGACCTGCTCCTGAGCTTCCTTTCAGCAGAACCACGCTCTGCACTGCCGTTTCTGGTTCTTCATCTCATCGTGTCTGTACCACGCTCCCGGACGGGGCCGCTCTCGCTTAGGACATGCGTGATTCCGCGTGCCTCTGCTCCAGGCTGCTCTCTTCTGTGCCAACGCACGGCGGGGTCAGTCCCATCTGGCCACGTGTAGGTTGTGTGTACCAGGAATGGATCCGATCATGCCTTTTTGGGGGAAGAAGGGGGGAGTTTTTTTGCCACAGGGCACACATACTCCCTGGAGAGACAGAGAGAAGGTGAGAAATAACTCCCTTGTCTCGGGATTTTGGGCACGTATGCACATGTACCTGGCATGATTTTTAAGCCACTACCGGTCCAGGACTTGAACCGCCGTCAGCCATGTGGAGTCCAGCACCTTGCCCACTGTGCTCCCCACCGGCCCCCTGACGTGTTGATGGATTGGTGCACCTAATGCTCTGGCTGTGCGCACAGGAGTGTGGTGGAGGGCTGGGTCAGGACCTGCGCCCCAGTTAGCACTGTCTGCTGCGCGGTATCCCCGTTTACCTTCTCACCAGAGTATGAGGAAGTTCCACCTGCTAGACGTCAGAGAACCCACAGCCCACACCATCAGACAACCTGCCTTTTCTAACCAGTGCCTGCTGGCTTTGAGCGCGCACTCCGTGAGGGCCTCGGCATGGTGGTGTCAGCAGTGGAGGGAGGGGCCTGTCAGGAAAGACACTTCGGCTCTGGTGATGCCGTGTGTGCTTGTCTGTGTGCATGTGTGCCCACAGGGACTTGTGGGAGGCAGGCGCAGTGCGTACCCCTGCAGGAGAGCAGCCCTGGCTCCGTGCTGATCCTGACGGGGTGGTGCGAAGCTATGATGGGCAAGTGGGCGTTGGAGGCACTGACCCTGCCACGGAGAAATGGCCACAAGCCCATGGGAGGTGCGGAAGCAAATCAGAGCAGGAACAGGTGGGTGGGCCACTGGCCTGGCTGCCTGGGTGGGGGTGACTGGGCAGCAGAGCAGTGGGCCCTTGAAGGCTGTGGTGGGCAGAGCAGATGGAAGAAAGGCTAGAGCGACAGGTGCAGTGGAGCTAGGCCATCTGCCCCCGGGATGTCCTCGCCGGTCACAGCACCTCTGCCTCGCCTCTCCCTCCTCATTTGGCCCGTATGTTCAGGACCCGTGGGTGTAGGACTTCATTCCCTTCCAAATAGCATTGTAGAGGTCAGAAAAACAGGAAGGGGTTTCCCATAATCTCTCTGTCCAGAGGCAGCCGTCACTGATGGAGCGTTCTATATCCTCCAGTCCCGTGTTTGCTTATAACTTTATATGTGTGTGTGTGTGTGCGTGTATATGTATGCATGTATGTATATATATGCATATGGATGTATATATATATATATATCTTTTGAATATATAAGCACACATGTGCTTTTTTTGTGTGCGTGTTGGCTATTCTTTTTGTTTTGATTTTGCTGTGGGATGTGTGTACTTGCCAGAGAGAGACGAGAGAGACAGAGAGAGAGAGAAAGAAAGAGAGAAATCAGCCCCCGGGGGAATGGCCACATGCAGTCCTTTGTCTTCCATTCTCTCAGGATTTGGGGCACACACACACCTGGCATGTTTCTCAAGCCGCTGGGCCTAACACTTACCACCGTGCCACCTGACTAGCCCACGACTACCCTTCTGCTGCCTTTTTTATTTTTTTTTTCTTTTAAGAAAGCGAGAGAGAGGGGCCAACAGTGTAATGGCTTCGTCGCTGGACTCCCACGTAGTCGACCGTGATTCGAGTCCCGGACCCGGTGGCTTAAACTCACGCTGGGCGCGTGTGCGTGCGTGCCCAAGATCCCGAGAGGAGAATGGAGGAGAAGGTCTTGCGGCGTGGCCATCCCCCCGGGGGGTGATTTCTCGCTTTCTGTCTCTCTCTCTGTGTCTTTCTGGCGAGCGCACGTGCCCTGTAGCAAAAACCTCTCAGAAAAAAAGCAGGAGAGTGAGCCAGAGGTGCACCTCTGCAGGGTCTTCATGCTGTGACCCCCTCGCCTGGATCAGGAGGACATGATTGCTTGCCCGGAATGCGTAGGACGCCTTGGGAAGCCAGTGTAGGACTGACCCTCCTCTTGTGTGTATTTTAAGTAGAATAAGGCGAGAAAGTGAGTTGTTTTGCATTTCTTTCGGCTTAATTGTGTTTTCTTCCTGGGTGGGCTCTGGCTGAGACCTGCCCACAGCCCAGGTCAGGTAAGGTGTGGCCAGCACACAGTCTTCTCACAGCTCGAGGGAGCATTTGACTCATCTTTTTTTTTTTTTTTTGCCAGAGGCATGCATGCTTGCTGGAGAGAGACAGACAGAGGGAAAGCGAGAGATCCCCCCTCTCGTGGGGATGACCAGTTTACAATCCCTTCTGCTCTATTTGCCTCGGGATCTTAGGCATGCACACACATGGACCTGGTGTGTTTTTCAAGCTGCTGCGTCCAGGACTTGAACCATGGTCAGCCTTGTGGTTGTTTAGTGCCTGAACCACCTCGCTGCCTGCTGGCCCCTCACTATGGACTTTTTCCAGCCTTCCAGAGTACAGATCATAGAAAAACAGTCTCCCAAGCACTTGGTGTTGACGGCAGCATCTGGCCAGTGTTGTTTCACCCACCCCTCCGCGCCCCCTCCCGGACTATTTTAAATCGCATCCCAGACACCACGTGATTTCAACTGTGAGTGTTTTGAGTCCAGATCTTTAAAAGATAGGGCTCCACCCTCCCCATACCACAAACCACAGAGGTAAGCATTTCATAATGCTGTGGGTTAGCAGAGCGTGTCCCTGCCGCATGCTTGCCCAGGAGTGAGTGGTACTTGCTGGGTAGGAGCTGGGACAGCTGCAGGCCAGCCCCAGGGCTGCACTGCAAGGCCTCTCCAGCTCACTCTCACTTCCTTTGGGTAGGGAGGAGAGGGGCTGAGAAAGAGACAGCACCCCCCCACACACTGAGGGTCTGCAGATCCCAGCCCACCCCCAGCCAGCCTGGGATGAAGGAAGCTTTTGTGTCTCTGCCCTGGCTCAGATAACAGCATGCCATTTGCGGCCACATTCTTTTCGCTAGGTTAGCTCTTCCGCTGAGCTCTTGCTTGGGAGCTGAGAGATCTTGAGAGCAGAAGTTGGAGAGCTTCACGGAACAACTGAGAAGAAAGGGAAGGGAGGTGTTTCAAGTCTCGTACTGATACGGTTAGAAAATTTCTTTTTGCAAGACCAAAATACCCATGCCTACACGTAGGTGGGTACTTAAATTCTGAAATCCATATTTTTATCTTGTTAAAAACAACACTGATGTCTTTAAAAAGTCGAAGAACCAGAATGCAGAAGTTTGCTAACAAAGGAAAGGAAAGATTTGCGTCTTCTGAGGACGTAGTTTGGCGCGCGTGCTCCCAGCTGCCTGGGAGGGCCAGAGGCCGGGCGTTTGCTTTCATTACTGCGGGGACGGTAGCAAGTGGGTGTCTCATGGTTTCCTGCCGCAGAGATGAAATTGCCAGGGTTGGTCGGAGATGGCCAACGGCATACAGGATGCTGTTCAGCAGCTAACCGAAGACCAGGTGAGGCTCAGGAGCCGAGCCGAGACGTTCCCACTAGTGGAGCACCGGGAGGGGGCTGTTCAGCGTGGGGTGTGGTGAGGCGTTGGAGCTGCAGCCAGAGGCACCTCTTAGGCGTCAGGAGTAGGGTGGGGCGTGCTGCTCGGCCAGTGCCTGTTGGCTTCATCTGCCCTGTGGTCTCTCCAGCTCTGAGCTCTGACTGCAGAGGGAGAACGGACAGGGAGTGTGAGGTGGGCTTGGCAGGACACTCTGCTTTCAGAATTGCAGATGGGGCAGCAACTATCTGTCTCAGTTTGGCTGAGACAGGAAGGTTTACAGAGGCGAAAAAAAATACTCAGTGAACAATCATTATTAAGAAAAGTTTCTTTGTTTTTCCTAGAGAGATTTTTGGTATAGGGAGCATGCGTTTGCTGGAGAGACAGCGAGAAATCACCCCCCATGGGGGATGGCCATGCTGCAGTCTCTTCTCCTTTCAGGATTTTGGCTACACACGCACACATGCCCGGTGTGGGTTTTAAGCCACCGGGTCCGTGACTTGAGCCATGGTCGACTACGTGAGAGTCCAGCAACGTATCCACTATGCCGTCTGCTGGTCCGAGGTCTCTTTTTTTTTTTTTTGAGACTTTTTTTGCTATCGGGCCCGTGTGCTTGCTGGAGAGACAGAGAGGCAGAAAGGAAGAAATCACCCACCGTGGAGGGTGGTCATGCTGTAGTCCCTTCTCCTGCAGCCTCTTGGGATTTTGGGTACGCACGCACAGGCACCCTGTGTGAGTTTTAAGCCACTGGGCCCAAGACTCGAGCCCAGTGATTGTTCCCTGATTATTTCTGTGTGTTACACTCTTTTTTCCTTTCTTCTTTATTTTTTAGATTTTTACTACAGGGTGTGTGTGCTTGCTGGGTTAGGGTCAGGGTTAGGGTTAGGGGCTCATGGGAGGTAGCTTTCTGGAGCTCACGCCCCTTGGGGCAGTCTAGGCTCCTTGGTGGGGTGGGACGTTCATTTTAGAGGATTTAGAAGCACCATCCATTGGGCTGCTGGTTGCTGGCCAGTCCTCTGAGGCAAAAACTTCTTAAAAAATGATGATGATAATAAATAAAAGTAAATAAATCTTCAAAAAAAGAGCTGTGCCCACTTTCTTTCTATACCTGTTGCTCATTCTTTCTGTATTTCCTGATTGCCTGTCGGTGCAGTTTTTTGTTTTGTTTTGTTTTGTTTTTAAGAATTATTTAACTCTGTTTATTTACGTATTCATTTATTTTTAAATTTGACCGGAGAGGGACAGAACAAGAGAGAGAGAGGGAAAGTGAGAAAGCAAGCCTCTAGGTCCGAGAATCGAACCACAGTCAGCCATGTAGGAGTCCAGTGCCACGCCACCTGCTGGCCCCAGGTTGTTTATTTATTTATTTTTTTGGATTGCCACAGAGTGTGCATACTTGCCAGAGAGACAGAGGGAGAGGGAGGAAGCCCCTCGATGAGGTGTGGTCATGGTCCTTTATTTCTCTATCCTGTCGTGATTTGGGGCATGCAGGCCCACACACTCAGTGTTTTTTTTTTTCCAAATCAGAAACTGTGCAGTTGGCCACGTGGGATCCGGCTCTGTCAATCACAGTGCGACGGCCTGGCCCCCTCTTCAGTACCACTGGCCGACCAGTTCTAGCCTGCCCCCTGGAGCCCTCCTGGCCATGCTGCAAGTGAGGCGAGCACAGCTCTCGGTGATCCCTCCAGTTACAAAGCTCCTGACCCGGCCCGTTGTCCTCCAGTGGTGGGCCCCTCGTTTCCGGTGTCCTGCGTCTCATTCCTTGTGGGTCGCTCCTGAGTTCTTCCAGCCTCGAGGAGGGGCTCAGGGGAGGTAGCTTTCCGGAGCTTGCACCCCTTGGGGCGTCTAGACTCCTTAGTGGGGCGGGACGTTCCTTGAAGGATTTAGAAGCGCCATCCACTGGGCCGCTGGTTGCTGGCCAGTCCTCTGAGCCTTGACGCCCGTGTTCTCTTTCCTGGAGTGTCGGAATGGGCACAGCTCAGGGCGCTGGGGATCCTCAG
>NW_006159771.1:1393526-1394288 GCF_000334495.1 Tupaia belangeri chinensis
GCTGTCCTTGAGGAAGGATGGGACAGGGCCAGCCCATGGCCTGGTGGTTAGGGACCTGTATCCCACAAGGCTGACTGTGCAGTTCTAGTCCCAGACCCAGCGGCTTGGCCCTCTGGGTTCTCTTCCACTTATTTTTTCCTCTTATCTCCGGATAGCCATCTCTCCTCTCAGCTCTGCTCTTGCACATTTCCTCAATTTTATCTCCGATCTCACTGCTAACGTGCATTTATTTATTTGTTTAAGAATGATTTAACTTTACTTATTTATTTATTTATTTAAATTTGACCAGAGAGGGACAGAGTGAGAGAGAGAGGGAGGGATAGAGAGAAAGCCAGCTGCCAGGGTCGGGGCTTGAACTGCAGTCCGCCACGTGGCAGTCCAGTGCCCTTAATCTCCATGCCGCCTGCTGGCACTCATGCTTTTGTTTCTTTCTTTTTTTTTTTTTTTTTTTAAGAGTTATTTTTTTGTTTTATTTTATTTTTTTCATTCATTTATTTTCATTTGACTAGAGAGAGAGGAAAAGTAAGAAAGCAACCCACCAGGTCCGTCCGGGACTTGAACCATGGTCGGCCATGTGGGATTGTCCAGCACCTTAACCACTATGCCACCTGCTGGTCTCCCGCCCCGTGCCTTTATTTCTGAGAACTTATTTTTATTTTTTGTTGTCTGGCTCTTCTCTTGCTATAACATCATTCCACCAAACAGATGAATGCAGTACCCTATTTCTGTGCATCATAAAAAGCTACATTTTCTTCTTCCTGC
>NW_006159771.1:1394319-1397517 GCF_000334495.1 Tupaia belangeri chinensis
AGTTTCCGTCTAAATGACACTCTCTTCTAGGGTCTTTTTTATTTTTTGAGAGAGATTTTTGCTATAGGGTGTGTGTGGATGCTGGAGAGACAGAAAGGAGAAATCACCCTCCAGGGGGGTGGCCACGCTGCAATCCCTTCTCCTCCATTCTCCTCTCAGGACTTTGGGCACGCACGCACACACCTGGCATGAGTCTCAAGCCACTGGGCCTGATTCCAGCCGTGGTCGGCCATGTGGGAGTCCAGCTGCGTAACCATTTCACTATCTGCTGTTCCCTTCTTTCGGGGTCTTTATCTGCCATGTTAGGGCATGGGTACCCCTTGTAGAGGGGCACCTGAAGCCCTGTGGTCTCGCTGAGCAGGTGGGGCTGCTCACCGGAGGCTCATCTGGCTGTGAGCTCCCTGAGCCCTTCCTCCAGGGCGGCTCTCCCAGATACCAGGCTGCTGGACGCTGGGCTGGAGGGGCCGAGGGCTGGTGGTGGGTCTTGGCAGTTTGCGTTGATCTGAGCACTTGGACCAGAGTCTTCTGGCCACTTAGTCCATCTCTCTCTTTTTTCTTGAGAGGTTTTCGCTGTAGGGCTCGTGCGCTCACCTGACAGACAGAGAGAGACAGAGAGATAGAAAGCTAGAAATCACCCCCCAGGGGGGACGGCCACGCCGCAATCCCTTCTCCTCCTTTCTCCTCTCGGGATCTTGGGCACGCGCGCACACGCGCCTGGTGTGAGTTTAAGCCACCGGGTCCGGAATGCGAACCGCGGTCGACTACGTGGGAGTCCAGTGACATAGCCATTAAGCCAGCTGCTGGTCCGAGTCCACCTCTCTTGACACCCTGCCCATATCTCCTCAATGCGGTGCGTTGAAGCTGCGGTCTAGGGACTCTATTTTATGCTTTTCTAGAGAGTAACCCTCCAATGGTCTGTGGTGCGGGGAGTCAGCCACTGGAGGAAGTTTCGGGGATTACATGTCGGGAGAGGAGAGTGCTTTTACCCTCTTGAGTGCCTGGCATGGTCCAGCGTGACCCCGACGGGGTCCAGGCTGACTTGGGCTGGGCTCTGGTCGCCCTCACTCCCTGCCCCAGGACTGTGCCTCTTGGTCATCTCGCTGCGTCTTATCACTGGGCGGCAGCCCTCCGGGTCTAACATGGGGCCGGCATCTCCGTTCTCCCTGTTTTTGTGATGTTGTGTTAAGTAGAAACAAAAACCTCTCTTCCATGGTTTTAGTCGGGTCTTAGGATGGAACAAGATGAGATGTACAGGTTCATCCCTTCAGTCTAACCTGGAGGTTTTTATCTTTTTTTTTTTTTTTTTTTTTTAATGAAGTCACCAGAGAGAATGTATGTATATGGATTGTTTTTAAAAATTTGGCAGGTGATGTGGTGGTTAAGGCTCTGGACTCCCACACGGCTGACCTTGGTTCAGGTCCTGGATCCAGTGGCCCAAAACTCACAGCAAATAGATTTTTAAAAAAATAAGAACTTGGGACCAGCAGTTAGTGTAATGGCTATGTCGCTGGACTCCCATGTAGTTGACCACGGTTCGGGCCCTGGACCTGGTGGCTTAAATTCATGGCGGGTGCGTGTGCGTGCGTGTCCAGGATCCCAAGAGGAGAATGGAGGAGAAGGGATTGCGGCGTGGCCATCCTCCCTCGCTTTCTGTCTGTCTCTTTTTGGTGAGTGCACGCGCCCTGTAGCAAAAACCTCTCAAAAAAAAAAAAAAAAGAGAGAGAGAGAGAGAGAGAAGATTCTGAAAGGAGGGAGAAACGGAGGAGCAGGGATTGCAGCGTGACCATGCCTCATCGGTATGCCTTCTCCCTTCCCCTTTCATTCTCTCATGAACGCACGTGTTCTCTGACCAGTCAAGCAAAACAAAGCAAAAAGAACGGGTGGGCAGTTGTCTGTCGCCGTGGACTGAGCTGTGCTTCACCTAACGCAGCATCCCTGGTCCCTGCTGCAGAGGCCAGGGGCGTACCAGGGCGTCAGCGCACAGGCCCACAGCGGCGAGTGGGGGGCACTGCCTCGAGCACCCAGAGCCTCTCCTTGAATGCCATTTGGCAGCTCAGTAGTAGCTGGCTAATAAAAATCAGGTAGGTTTGGGACCAGCGGTTGGCGTAATGGCTATGTTGCTGGATTCCCATGTTAGTCGACCGTGGTTCGATTCCTGGACCCAGTGTCTTAAACTCACGCCGGGCGCGTGTGCGTGTGTGCCCAAGATCCCGAGAGGAGAATGGAGGAGAAGGGATTGTGGCTGCATGGCCATCCCCCCTGGGGGGTGATTTCTCGCTTTCTGTCTCTCTGTCTGTGTCTGGCGAGTGCACGCGCCCTATAGCAAAAACCTCTCAAAAAAAAAAAAAATCAGGTAGGTTTTTCTTTCTTAGTTTTTCTGTTTGTTGATAGGCGGTGTGAGAGCAAGAGTCGTCCTGCCACAGTTTACCCCGTTTCTCCTTCCCATCAGGATTCTGGGCAGGCATGCAGATGGGCCCAGTGTGTTTTTCAGGCTGCCAGGGCTGGGCTTTGAGCTGGGGTTGGTCACGTGGTATCTAGCTCTCTCAACTGCTGAACTATGAGGTCAGCCTTAGAAATCTTTTTATTATTACTGTTACTATTACAGTTTTTGCCACAGGGCATGTGTGCTTGCCGGAGAGAGAAGCAGAGAGGGAAAGTGAGAAATCCCCACCCGGGGGATGACCACGCTGCAATTCCTTCTCCATTCTCCTCCTGGGGTTTTGGGCATGCACGCACACGTACCTGGAGTGATTATCAAACTGCCTGGTCTGGGTCTTGAACTGTGGTTGGCCATGTGGGAGTTTAGTGTCTTAACCCCTACACCACCTGCTGGCCCCAGAAATCTTTTCTAACGTGGCAAGTCTTTTTCCCTTTCTGGGGTCTACTTGTGACGAGCTTAGGAAAATTTGTATCACTGGAGAACTTTTTGTTTATAGTGTCTGGTTCTTTCCGATTAGAGCCTTCACACACGTGGTGAAGGGTCACACGTATAGGCGCAGGCAGGTTCTCTGCCCAGCAGGGACACAGGCCGTCCACACACGCAGGCAGGTTCTCGCCCAGCAGGGACACAGGCCGTCCACACACGCAGGCAGGTTCTCGCCCAGCAGGGACACAGGCCGTCCACACACGCAGGCAGGTTCTCGCCCAGCAGGGACACAGGCCGTCCGCACACACAGGCAGGGTATCGCCCAGCCGGCA
>NW_006159771.1:1397932-1400655 GCF_000334495.1 Tupaia belangeri chinensis
CGTCCTCACACGCAGGAGGGTTCTCGCCCAGCAGGGACACAGGCCGTCCGCACACGCAGGCAGGTTCTCGCCCAGCAGGGACACAGGCCGTCCACACACTCAGGCAGGTTCTCTGCCCAGCAGGGACACAGGCCCTCCACACACGCAGGCAGCCGTACTCCAGGAGGCTTCTTGGGTGGGGTCAGATGGGGCCTGGCAAAGATTCCTCCCACCATACTGGAGGGCACTTGATTGATGGGTGTCATGGTTCTCAAAATTAGAAGAAAACCACAGAGGTTTCCTTTGGGCGCAACGAAAGCTTGTCGTCACACGAGTGGGTGGGAGGAGACCCGTCCTGAGTTCAGGGCTAAGTCTGACTCTAGAAGGCAAGAACCTTCCTGCTTGGCGCATCTGTAGACCAGTCGGCCCTCCTGGGAGTTCACGTGTTCACTGGGTGGGGAAGGTGTCAGACTGCCAGGGGTACCTGGCCATGCAGCGGCATGAAGGAAGAGGAAGGGCTAGGAGACGCCTCCCAGGGCCCTTTGGTACCGGCCATGGAAGGAAAGCTCAGCAGCGGGGCTGACCATGTGGGCAGCCACAGGGACGCCCTTCCTGCCAGAGCCCCGAGCCGGGTGGCTCAGTTGCAGTGGAGGAGCAGCTCTGCCTGAGGGAGCCCCACGTGTTCACCGTGCACACCCGTCACCTCCTGGGGCAGGGTCGTTCCCTGAGTCCTTTCTTTGACACCTACTTAGTGCTTGCTGTGTGTGCGGTGCCCTGGAACACCAGCTCACAGACAGTCCTCAGGCAGCTGGGACGTCGGTACGGTCACCAGCCTCCGCTTGCAGGGAAGACCGAGGTGTGGGGAGGCAGGTTGGGGCAGATAAGCAGCCTGCCTCAGAGCCAGGCTGGCCTGCTGTAGGCCCTGCGGTGACATCCATGTGGACCTTCCCAGGGACACTCGCTTTGCCACTTGCTGCTTTATCTCTGTTGATAAGTCAAGCTTCCCTGTTTGGGGCAGGGAGGAGATGCACTGCATGCCTTTGCTGGACAGGAGCCGTGCAGGTCGGGTCAGTGCTGGGCTGTCCCCACGCTCTGGCCCCTTCGGTGTACCTTCATGCTGGCCACTGCCCTGCAGAGCCCTCCTTCATGAAAGGGACACACCTGGGGGACGGAGGGCCTCGGCCAAAGCCCAGAGCTGGCGAGTGGCCAGGTTGGGTTTGAGCCAGGCCCTTCCTTTTCTGCTCGCTTCCTGCCAGGCCCAGCCGCCTGGTCCTCCACCCATCCAGGACGTGCCTTTCCCTGATCACCCTGCCCCCGCTGTCTGGCCATACCGTCTGAGGCTTGGTCCTCCTGTCGCTGCCACACCAATTCTCCATCTGCACACCGTGCCCGTCAGAATGAACGGTGGGGCCCAGCCTTGGTGGCACGCAGCTAGTGCTACCATCTGGGAGGCCAGAGGCCACACAGGCAGCCTGGGTTCCGTTTCTGGGCCAGCCTGAACATGCCGGGCATGGGAGCACCTGCCCGTAATCCTAGCTGATGTAGAGGCTGGGGCAGGAGGATTGCGACACGGCTGTGCCTGTCAGAAATGCCTGCCTCTGCCTCTCTCCTTTCCCCTCCCTCTCCCCCTTGACTGTCATAAAGGGACAAAAAATGACAGTCCTACTCCTTGTGTTAAAATGGCCAGCGATCTTGTCCACATTGCTGGCTGTCTGCAGAGGCAGAGGCTGTAGACTCTTCCTTCTAGTGATCGTGGTACAGCGGGACTGGCAGCCACCAGTGGTACAGCCACCCATTCTCCCACGAGGGGTGACAGCTGTGGCTGAGGTGGGCAGCTACAGGGTTCCCGTGAGGCAAACAGCAGGGGCGGGCAGGTGGGAGGCCCATCAGGACTGGCGGGACGGTCAGGCAGCATGCAGGGCAGCGGGGTCACTGTCCTCCCGGGCCTGGCAGAGGCTCCTGACAGGCTACCCAATTTGCCGGCAAGGAGGGAGGCGCCAAGCCCTCCAGGCAGGCGGGGGTGTACCTGGCGCTCCCATACTAAAGGCCGTTGTGGGACTCAGGTCGCCGAGGGAGGTGGGGGGTGGGGATGGGAACTGCAGGCAGGGTCGCTGCAGTTGCGATGGGAGATGGGAGGATTTGAATTTGGGATTGGAGGCGGCAATCAGAAAGCAAGGGGGGATCCAGGTTCCTGGCATGGGCACCTGGTGCAGGGGGTTTTCCTTGGTGTGGCACTGCGACCTCTCATGCTGCGAGACACCAAGTTCCAGGGGCAGGTTTGGACAGTAGGGGAGCCTGGGTCACAGCAAGGGCCCAGTGCCCTGAACCCCTCTCAGCCATCCTCCTGAAGGGTAGCTGGCCACACCCTGGCAGCTGCCAGTTCTTCGGTGGCCGCTTCTGGGTGCCCGCTGTCCTGTGAGCACGTGTGTATGCACTGCGACCTCTCATGCTGCGAGACACCAAGTTCCAGGGGCAGGTTTGGACAGTAGGGGAGCCTGGGTCACAGCAAGGGCCCAGTGCCCTGAACCCCTCTCAGCCATCCTCCTGAAGGGTAGCTGGCCACACCCTGGCAGCTGCCAGTTCTTCGGTGGCCGCTTCTGGGTGCCCGCTGTCCTGTGAGCACGTGTGTATGTTGGGCAGGGCTATGGCGGGGCGGCGCTGGAGCCCACCTCGTGAGCTGGCGCATGGCTTCCTGCCGCTGGCGGGGCAGGGCCCTGGTCTCGGTGCTTTCAAACTGCCCCCTC
>NW_006159771.1:1400797-1426974 GCF_000334495.1 Tupaia belangeri chinensis
GTCACCGTCCGCGCTGTACGGGTGCTGTCTCCTTGCACAATGGCTCGTGTTTATTTGCCCTCGTCTAGTGCCGGTCGCCGGACAGGTTTGTTTTTGGGAGAAGGGAGTGAAAGGGATGCGCCCCATCAGACAGCACCCAGGACCAGCCCCGCCGAGCAGCGCCACGTGCGCCGGAGGGGAGAGCCGGCCCTGCCGGGAAGCGGGGTGCTCAGGGAGGCAGAACGCCTGCCTTCCTTTTCGCTCACCTTCTACTTTATGACCTTCAGACCAGAAACAGTAAAAGTCATTTTCAAATATACGGCTCCCAGACCTGAAAACAGTGCTGGGGGAGGGGTGGTTCTTCAGCCAGCAGACATGGGCGGGTACCACGGAGGGGACACGCGAGTGACACGGACATCCGCCTCCCCAAGCGCCGTCCTCCTCGGCTCCAGCTCCATACCTGCAGCCCTTCCGCCCGGGGCAGAACTGGCCGCTCGCCCTTGGCCGGCTTCCTGTTGCTGGGGGTGTGTGCGAGCTTGTGTGTGTCTGTGCCCTCCGGTGTGGTCCCTGCCCTCAGTCTGAGTCACCAGCAGTCGGTGTCTGTGCCGCCCCGTCACCTGCGACTCTCACCCTGGCAGGGATGGGGCAGAGCTCGCCCTCCAGCCCAACCCTGACCTCTGCTACCATTCTGTCCTTGGTTCTTCAGGCACGCTTCGCAGGCCCAGTTGTCCCGCCGCCTCGAAGCAGGCTGTAGGTCTCTGTGCACATGCCTGGAGCCTTTGCAGCGTGCAGGGCGTGCAGCGACTCTGGGGCCTGTTGTCTGCTGACCCGTGAGAAGTGGCCAGCGGACAGCTCGGAGGACTGCTTCAGGAGCCGGCAGAGCCCCAGACCACTGCCCCTGGGCAACCGCACCTCATGCTCAGTCTCCCCCCGCCCTTCCTGTCCGCTCACCCCTTGGCTCCTGGCTGCACCTGCCACCCACAGCCCCCCTGCTCTCCTCCCAGCAGCCTCCTCGCTGTCCCACGTGGCCAGCCAGTGTGCTCCTGCCGTTCCGGCTGCTCTCTCTTGGGCCCCTGGAGGTCCTCAGCTCCTGGCGAGAACCCAGGAGCTCCCAGTCTCTTCATGTGGTGGGGCAGAGCCTGCTGGAAGTAAGTCTGCCCGGTCGCTTCTCCCGGCATAGATGCTCAGTGACGTCCACAGCCTGTCAGCTGCCGTCTTGGGCTCCAGATGTGCAGCACCTGTCCCAGGCCAGGCTCAGCCCCAGCGCCCAGGTCTGCTCTGGCGTCCTAGTGCACCCAGGGCCGTGCCCGGCTCACCCTTGAGGCTGACGGCCTGGTGACCGTCCCTTCAGCCCATGATGCCCGTGAGCGGGAAGCTGTCGCTGCCTCCTCGCCTCAGCTCCGGCCTCAGAGCTCCAGATGTGCTGGTCGAGTGAAGAATCTGGGGGTGTGATGGGCTGCGTCATTCTGCCCTTCTCATGAAGACAGCTCTGGACAGCTCTCCACACCCAGCCCTCGCTCCGATTCCTTAGGGGTCACCCACGTGGCGCTGCTGCCCACGGGCGTCGCTCCAGTGCCCGGCCTTGCTCTGTTGTGTTGGGGTAGGCCGAATGCTTCCCAGCACCAGCTGGACGGGGCTTGCTCAGTTCCCTCAGAGGCGAGGCCGCACAGCCCGATAGTCAGCAAGCCCAGTGGCAGGGAGGAGACCCAGCCTACGGGAAGAAGCTGGCCCCCAGCAGGCCAGAGCAGCCTGTCCCCTGGGAGACACAGGCTGGCCTCGAGGCCCAACCTGTCGCACCCCTTCCTACTAACAGATGCACACCTCTCTGCTCTGTGGGGGACCACGTGTGCTACCTTTCAGGGCAGCTCAGGCTTAGCTGGTGTGGACGGCGCTGTGGCCCTGTGGAGCGTCAATGGGAGCAAACCTTTGTAGGATTCCACCTCGTGTTTTACCTGTATCTTACCTGTATCGGCAAATGTGTGTGGTTTCTTTTTCTTTCTTTTTTATTTTTAAAGCATTATTTATTTAACTGTATTTATTATTATTCTTAAAATGTGCTATAAGGCATGTGTGCTCACCAGAGAGAGAGAGAGAGAACGAGACAGAGAAAGTGAAAAAGCAAGCTGCCAGGTCTGGTACTCGAACCATGGTCGGCCTTGTGCGAGTCCAGCACCTCAACCACTATGCTACCTGCTGGCTCCACCAAATGTATTTTTTTTTTCTTTCTTTCTTTCTTTTTTTTTTTTTGCTATAGGGCACATGCGCTCGCCAGACAGACAGAGACAGACAGAAAGTGATAAATCACCCCCCAGGGGGGATGGCCACGCTGCAATCCTCTCGGGATCTTGGGCACGCATGCACACGTGCCCGGTGTGAGTTTAAGCCACTGGGTCTGGGATGTGAACCGTGGTCGACTACATGGGAATCCAGCGACATAGCCATTACGCTAACTGCTGTCCCTCCACCAAATGTGTTTTTAAAGATACTTTTCGCATTTGTATCGTCTGTCTCCTGACCTCAGCTAGGAGCTGTCGAGGTTGAGGCTTGTCTCTGGTCCCACTAGGAAAATCTGCACTGCCCCGCATATTGATAGATGTCCTTGTCTTGGGGGAGAACTGAGAGATGACAGAAATGAGAGCACAGGAGATGGGGACCCAGACCCCCCAGAGGCCAGAAATGGTGGTGGCCGGCCACCCGGTGGGGTGACGTACGCTTGGTGCTGTGCTGGCTGTGAGCGTCCGTAGAAGCGGCCCCCCACCCCTCCTGCCGGGGCTCCCTCTGCGTCGTGCTGACCACCTTTCCTGCTCTTCCTCCTCAGGGCCCGGGCTGCTTGCTCTCTTGCTCAGCTGCCTGTCCTTGCCATCTGCTGAATGTCCCTCCCTGCAGGCCTCTCCCCGGCCTCAGCCAGGCTGGCGTGCGGGGCCCGCGCCTTGTCCACCCGGCGCAGCTGCTGCACAGCCCTGCCGGACTCAGCGTGTCAACGTCTCTTCTCCTTTTGTGTTTCAGCGAGGATGCCATGAGGAAAGCTGGCGTGGCCCACAGTAAATCTAGCAAGGACATGGAGAGCCATGTGTTCCTGAAGGCCAAGACCCGGGTAAGGCCCTGGCAGGCGGAGCCCCGCCCCCAGCAGAGAGGCCCAGGGAGGGAAGTGCCGCAGGGTCACTCACTGACTGACCCTGGGCTCAGCTGGCTTTGCCCGCAGTGCTCTGTGTATCCATGGACAGGCAGGGCCTGAGGCAGTCACCGAGGACCCAGGCCCAGCCGCTGGCCCCATCCATCTGCAGTCAGCCCCCACAGATCCTGCAGGGGGTTGTTCGCTCAGGCCCCGGTGTTCCTGCGAAGAGAGCAGTGCTGTGAGTGAGAATGGGCTCTGTTCGTACCATGTCCTTCCTGGAGGGCCTCACCTGAGCCCCGCAGGGCCCTGAGCCGTGGGCCCAGGTGGTTCCCGTCATTTGTTAGGGAGAAAGGTAGTGTGTGTCGAGGTCGAGGTCGAGGTCGAGGCCTTGGGTAGCACAGGTGGGGTGGAGAGGAGAGCTTTCTGCTGCACAGGCGCTCGCCAAGGGCCAGATGTCGCCCTGAGCTTGATGTGACCACCTCCTTTAACCCACACCCTGCGGGGGTTGGAGCCGTCTTAGGAGAAATGAAGCAGAATGGCGGGAATGAAGTGAGGTTGGAATGAGAAGAATGCATGTGTGTTTGTGAGCACGTGTAAGTGTAAGGAACGGCCCCAAGAGCACATGTACTATGGTGGTATGGGGTGCGCTCTGGGCTGTAAATAAGTGTCATAAGCTTTTTCTTTCTCTTTTTTCTTGGAGATATTTTTGCTGTAGGGCATGTGTGCTTGAGAAAAACAGGCAGAAAGTGAAATAACCCCCCGGGGGGATGGCCATGCTACAATCCCTTCTCCATTCTCCTCTCGGGATTTTGGGCATGAATACCCATACCCCGGGTAAGATGAGGTTTTTTTTTTTTTTAGTTTTTAAAATTATTTAATTAATTAATTTTATTTATTCATTTATTTTTTAAATTGACCAGAGTGAGTGAGAGAGGGAAAGTGAGAAAGCAAGCCACCAGGTTCGGGACTCAAACCGTGGTCAGCCATGTGGGAATGTCCAGCACTTTAACCACCATACCACCTGCTGGTCCCACGAGATGAGTCTTAAATTGCTAGGTCTGGGATTCGAACTGCAGGTGACTGCATGGGAGTCCAGTGTCATAACCACTTCGCCATCCGCCGGTCCCTGCCTTCACTCCTTTAAAGAGCTTTATCGAGGTCTAATTCATATACTGCACAGTGTACATGTTCAAGGTGTACAATTCAGTGGTCTGTAGCATAGTCACAGAGTTACACAACCATTGCCATAACCTGATTCAGGGCATTTTCTCATAGAAACTGCGTGCCCATTAACAATCACGCCCCATTTCCCTTAACTCTGAGTCCTGGACAACCACCGGGTCCGGGACTCGAACCTCAGTCAACTACATGGGAGTCCAGCGACATAGCCATTATACTAACTGCTGGTCCCACAATACGTGTTTTTTACAACTGGCTGCTTCCACTTAGCCTGGTGTTTTTAAGGGTCATACATGTGCTATACTGTAGTATGTACTTTATTCCTTTTTATTGCTGTTCATTTGTCAGTGGATATATCACTTTTGTTGTTACTGTTGGTAGTTCTTTGCGATAGGGCACATGCTCTTGCTGGAGAGAGACAGAGAGGGGAAGTGAAAAAGCCCCTCCAGGGTGGATGGCCACGCCACAGTCTCCCATGTGCACACGCATCCAGCAAGTTTTTCAAGCTGCCAGGCCCAGGGCTCAAACTGGCCATGTGGGATCCAGCCGCTTCTACCACTGTGCCACCAGTGGGCCTAAGAGGGCCCACGGGCATGTCACCGTTTATACGTCCATTATCTGATGGACATTTGGGTGGTTTCCACTTCGGGGCGGTTCGGAATAATGCTGCTGTGCTCGTTCACGTGCAGGTCCCGTGTGGACTGATGTTTTCGTTGCTCTCGAGTGTACCCCTCAGGGTGGTTGCCAGCTCCTAGGACAACTCTGTATTTAACCTGTGCAGGGACTGCCAAAGCAGCCATGCTGTCTTAAATTCCTGCAGGCGCCTACGAGGTTCCTGCCTGTCCGACCTTGCCAGCGCTCGGTACGGTCTCTCGGCTGCAGCCTTCGTGCGCGTGAAGAGGCGTGTATTGTGGCTCTCCTTGCGCGTGCCTGGTGACCGACAGTGCTGAGCATCTCTTTATGTGCTTATTGGCCATCTGTGCATTTCTCTGGAGAAGTGTCAGATCCTCTGCCCAGTTTTTTGTTTGTTTTTTGATTGTTTTTAGCTTTGCTGTAGGGTGTGTGCACTCTTTGGGGTGGAGTAGGGAGAGGGAAGAGACGCGAAGTCACCCCCCAGGAGGAAT
Source organism: Tupaia belangeri chinensis (assembly GCF_000334495.1). Classification (NCBI taxonomy): domain Eukaryota; kingdom Metazoa; phylum Chordata; class Mammalia; order Scandentia; family Tupaiidae; genus Tupaia; species Tupaia belangeri. The sequence continues at coordinate 1,406,195 of NW_006159771.1, forward strand.
GGCTGCATTGCAGTGCCTTTTCTCCTCGTGTCCCTGAGCTGCCATGTGTGGGACGCGAACTGCACATTCGACCATGTGGGATCCAGCCACACCGCCGGCTGGCTCTCTTTGTCCTTTTCTTTTAGGTTTTTACCATGGGGTGCTTGCCAGAGACAGAGAAAGGGGAAGTGAGAAATCACCCCCCAAGCAAGATGGCCACACCTGAACCCCTTCTCCTCGATTCCCTTCTGAGGATCTCTGGTGCATGTGTCTGCGTGCATGCGTGCGCACACGGTGTGATTTTCAGGCCACCAGGTCTGAGACTCCAACCTGGTTGGTTATATGGGAACCTAGCTTCCTTAACTACCATGCCTCTGGCTGGCCCTAGAAGGTGTTTTTAACAGGGTCTCACCATGTCACAAACCTCCTGCCCCCCTCCTAATCAGGTGGCGTTACAGGTGCATGCCCTCCTGCCCAGCATGTTAAGGTGGGCCTGGGAAACCAAACTGTGTCTACCGTGCAGCTTCCAGCCCCTTCGGTGGTGGCACTCTGTGTGCGCCACTGTGGGTGGGCCCACAGTGACTTCTCGTTTCTCCTGATTCTGTGACTCAGTTGGGGTCTTTGGGATTGCCTGGCTGTGTTCTGCGGGTCTCACTCGAGACTTCTCAGGTGGCTGCATTTACTCAGCCGTGGGCAGGGGCTGGGCTGTCCATAAAGGCTTCACCTACGTGTCTGCACTTGAGCGTGCCCACGTGGTGTCCCCAGCAACGCAGCCCGATTCCTTCCGGCATGGCAGAGGGGAGGGGGGGGGCCCTGCCGATCCTGAGGCCAGTGCAGATCCGGGAAGGGAATCACCTCCACCCTTGGGTGTGGGCAGTGGCCTGTGTGTACAGGGAGGCCCCGGAGTGTTGAGGGGCCACCTTGATGCCTGGCTACCACAGAGACTGTCCCAGCAGCTGAGGAAGAAGCCTTCCATCCCGGAGGGGGCATCTCGTGGCACGGCAGCCCCTTAACATTGCAGTGCCCTGCCTTCGCCTCCGAATTCCCGCAGCCCACGTGCTGAGCTGTGAGGGTTCTAGTCCGTTTCCTTTGATCAGGCCGGTTCTAAATCTCTGACTCCGAGAAGAGGCCCCGACTAATTGGAAGAGGAGTGTTTGTGCGTGCCGTGTTGGGAATTTCCTGTGTTTTGAGAGACAGATATCTTACTCAACACTGTTATTTGGTATCCGTCCTTCTGCCTTATTGCTTAAGCTCCACATGGATGCATTTGCTCATTAGCGTAGGGAGGATTGTCCCCAGCAGGTGGGACCGTGGGGGGACTCTGCAGGTCACGGCAGCCCAGGCATTTCTGTTACCTGGCCCTGCTGTCTGAGGCGCTGTTAGAACACTTAGGAAATAACAAGTAGGGTAGGAAAGAGGAGGGGGAAGCGGATTTCTTCACGTTCGTGGTCTCCAGGAGGGTCAGAGAGGTCCTGGGCCGTGGAGGAGAGAAGGGTCCTTCCTTGGTCTCAGGGTACCTGCCCCGCAGGAAACTGAGGCACGAAGGGGCCTCAGGCTGCCCGGCACCCAGGGCAAGGAGAGCTGTGCGTGTCCTTGTCTAAAGGAATCCCCCAAAGTGTCTGGAACAGGCTCATGTCCCCACACTGGGTATTAGCACCCCGAGTGGAAGCCCTCCCACACTGTCCTTGGCTGGCTCCTGGCCCTGTTTACACACTCTAAAGCGACGTCCCTTCAAGGTCGTCGTCACACGTGTGCTCCACGTGTGAGCTTGTTTGCTCGCTTGGCAACACGAAGTAAGCACAGTGCCTCTCTGTCCGGGTTACAGCCAGGACACCCGGGCACACACAGGCTCATCGGCCTGCCCAGCGTGACACGAGACTGGCTAGAGGTAGAGCTGGGTTGTGGCTCAGGGGGATCTGGTGACAGCTCACACTCTGGCCCCGTCTCTTCCCGACTCCCATCCACCAAAGAAGCGTCTAAACACCCAGCGCAATTTCGTAAGACCTTGATTCCTCTGGGTGGGACGCCTTTCTCCCTTAGGAAAAAAAGAGAAACAGCCAAGCTGGGGGAGGGGGTGACAGTGAACATGGCAACTCCATACACTCAGCCAGCCATCTGGAAGTTCAGGCACCCACTGAAGAGAAGGCAGTCAGGGGGCCTGGCCCCTCTCTCTTGGCACCTGTGTAGAGATGCTTATGAGAACTGGGCAGATACCAGGATCTTTGCTTACTTGGTCATTTTTAAGTGAACCTTTACGGGGCCGGCCCCATAGCCTGGTGGTTCAAGGAGCTGTATCCCACATGTCTGACTGTAGTTCAAATCCTGGCGCTGGCAGGTTGAAGAATATGCTGGGTATGTACATGCTGTGCCCCAGATCCCAGCAGGTCAGGGAAGTAGAGAAGACACCCAAATCATGTCAGCTTCCTTTTATAAATGACTGAATAAACGGGTGCAGAACCGATCCCTGAGTGGGAGTCAGAGCGACACTCAGGAGCCGGGGGACTGAGAGCATCAGAACTGGGGAGGCCTCCCTGGGACTAAACAGAGAGGACGGCCCAGCTGAGCAGCCGGCCAGCTGGGGTAGGTAGGCGAGCGTTCCGCTGAGGACAGTGTCGGACCCAGCAGGGAGGAGGGTGCCAACTCCATGTGATAAACAAAGACGCTTTCACAGCCAGCAGGTGGCGTGGTGGCTGAGGTGCTGGACTCCCATATGGCCGGCCAGGGTTTGAGTCGTGGGCCTGGCGGCTTTCTCTGTGTGTGTGTGTGTCTGGTGAGCTCATGTGCTCTATAGCAAAAATTTTAAAAATTTAATAATAATACAATTAAATAAATCTCAAAAAAAAAAAAAAGGAGGCACTTTCCTACTTTCATGCTTTTTAGGAGATCTATAAGCCCACGGTTGGGCTTCTGACCAAATCTGAATACTTCTTCTGCTGTTCCTGCTTAATCGAGGGCAGTTACTTGCCCAAGAGTTCAGGCATGGGAAGCACCAAGTCTCAGAGCTGAAAAATAGCAGTGTGTGTCTGAGGAGATGTCGGCTGGAAGACTGGCATTATATTAACCACTCCCGAGATATGCCGGGCCGTGCCAGCGGGACTAGCACAGAACAAAGGCCCGCTGTTCTCAGCAGTCGGCGGAGCTCCCCGGCTCTGCTGTGTCTGAATGTGTGGCTGTCAGGGCTCCCGAACCGCCCTGAGCAAACACGCCTGTTCACGAGCCTCGTTTAGTGCTAGTGTTTGGCTCTCAGTATCGCGTTCTGCATGCACTGGGGCACCGAGGGGAGGATGTATAAACATTGTCTCATCCTTGGGACGTTTCCCCCATTTTCCCTGTGATGAAACCAAGGCGCAGGGCAAGTCGGAGGAAACCTGGGGCTAGCTTTCCTCCCGCCACCCCTCCCACCTTCCCTTTTCCCTACCTTCCCTTTTTGTCAAAATTTTTTTTTTTAATTTGCCAGAGAATGCATGCCCTGACTTAGAGAGATAGGGAGGGCGAGAAACCACCCTCCATGGAGAATGGTCACATCACAGTCTCTTCCCCACCATTTCTTTCCTTTCAGGGTTTTAAGCATGCATTCACTCACACCTGATTTTTTTTTTCAAGCCATCAGGGCCAGGATTTGAACCATAAGATCAGCTACGTGCAGTCCAACTTCTTTAACCATCAGGCCACTGGGCTGACCTGTTGACTTTATTGTTATTTTTTGTTTGTTTGGTTTTTTATTTAGAAGATTTTGCCTTGTGTGTTTATCAGAGAAAGACAGGGACAATGAGAGGCAAAGTGAGAAGTCACCTGCTAGTGGGGAAGGCCATGCCACAGTCCCTTCTCCTCCAGTGCCCTCCTGGGATCTTGGGCACGCACACACATGGGCCTGGCGTGAATTTGACGCAACTGGGTCTGGGACTCAAACTGGAGCTGGCCATGTGGGAATCTGATGATGTCAACACTGTGCCATCTGCTGGCTCCAACTTAATTTTTAAATTCAAACTGGAGGGACCAGCAGATGGCGTCATGGTTACGGCACTGGACTTCTACGTAGTCAGCCATGGTTTGAGTCCTGGACCTGGCAGCCTAAAACTCAATGCCAGGTGTGTATGTGTGTGTGTGTGCCCAAGATCCTGAGAGGAGAATGGAGGAGAAGGGATTGCGGCGTGACCATCCCCCCTGGGGGGTGATTTCTTGCTTTCTGTCTCTATGTCTCTGTCTGTCTGGAGAGCACACACACCCTATAGTAAAAATCTCTCTTTAAAGAAAAAAATTCAGGCTGGATAAAGAACCTGTTGGGGGAACCAGCAGTTAGCGTAATGGCTGTGTCGCTGGATTCCCACGTAGTTGACCGCAGTTCGCGTCCCGGACCCAGTGACTTAAACTAAGGCCGGGCTCGTGTGCATGCGTGCCCAAGATCCCGAGAGGAGAACGGAGGAGAAGGGATTGTGGCGTGGCCATCCCCCCTTGGGGGTGATTTCTCACTTTCTGTCTCTATGTCTCTCTCTGTCTGTCTGGCGAGCGCATGTGCCCTATAGCGAAAACCTCTCAAAAAAAAAAAAAAAGAACCTGTTGGTATTTTCTCCATTATTATTCACTTTCTAGATGTTTTAAAAAATGATCATTTATAAACAGTTAAAATACATGAATCATGGGAACCAGCAGTTAGCGTAATGGCTGTGTCGCTGGACTCCCACGTAGTCGACCGCGGTTCGCGTCCCGGACCCGGTGGCTTCAAACTCACGCCGGGCGCGTGTGCGTGTGTGCCCAAGATCCCGAGAGGAGAATGGAGGAGAAGGGATTGTAGCGTGACCATCCCCCCTGGGGAGTGATTTCTCGCTTTCTGTCCCTATGTCTCTCTCTGGCGAGCGCACGCGCCCTATAGCAAAAACCTTTAAAAAAAAAAAAACATGAATCGTGAGGCCAGCAGGTGGCATGGTGGTTAAGGAACTGGATCCCCACATGGCTAACCACAGTTCAAGTCTGGACCTGGTGGCTTGAAAAATCACACTGGCCCTGTGTGTGTCTGTGTGCCCAAAATCCCTAAAAGAAAATGGAGGAGAAGGGACTGTGTTATGGCCATCCCCCATGGGGTAATTCCTCACTTTCCCTCTCTCTTTGGTGAGTACATCCCAGATAGTATTTTGGCAAAAACTTAAAAAAAAAAAAAAAAATTCCTCTCCCCAAAATCCCAAAAACAAAATATGTGAATCACAACGTAATACTCATCAAAGGTCTTAGGGAGCGCCTGCCCTGGGATTCGATACAATTCTACATATATTGGGAAGACTTTCACACAGACTTTGTAGAAACTGACAAGACTGCGCCTAAGGAAATGCAAAAGACCCAGAATAGCCAAAACCATCTGGGGAAAAAACCTGAAGGCTCACATTCCCAATTTCACAATGTACTAGAGAGTCAGCCGGTAACAGACCGTGTGGTGGTGGCGGAAGGGCAGGCCTGCAGACCGGTGCTGTAGAACCGGGAGTCCAGAAGGAAAGCTTCAGAATTCCTGTCAGTTGATTTTATTTAGTAACTTTGTCCCTGAGTCATCAGAAGAATTGAGTGCAGAGGAATAGCCCTTTCAGCAAATGTCCTGGGGTAACTGGAAGCCACAAACAAAATATGAAGGGGTTCTGCCCTTCATGTCACACCATATACAAAAATTAACTTAAAACGGGTCAGCAGTCTTAACTGGAGGACTGAAACTATGGCGTCCGTAAGAGAAAATGAGCATAAATCTTCTGACCTTGGAATAATCGAAGATTTCTGAGATATGACACCACAAAGCTCAAACAATAAACACGTAGATGAGGGGCCAGCAGGTGGCATGGTGGTTAAAGGCTCTGGGTTCCCACCTGCTTGACTGAAGTTTGAGTCTCAGATCTGGCAGCTTGCTTTCTCGTTTTCCCGTTCTCTCTGTGTCTCTGTCTGTCTGGTCAGATTAAAAAAAAAAATAACAAATGGAAATAAATAATTCCTTTTTTAAAATGTAGATGAATTCAGGACCAGCAGTTACCGTAATGGCTATGCCGCTGAACTCCCATGTAGTCGACTGTGGTTCGAGTCCCGGACCCGGCGGCTTAAACTCAGGCCGGGCGCGAGTGCGTGCGTGCCCAAGATCCCGAGAGGAGAATGGAGGAGAAGGGATTGCAGCGTGGCCATCCCCCTTGGGGGGTGATTTCTCCCATTCTCTGTCTCTGTCTGGCGAGCGCACGTGCCCTATAGCAAAAACCTCTCAAAAAATAAATAATAAATAAAAATAAAAATGTAGATGAAATTCACATTGTGTAAGTTTACAATTGTGCATCACAAGACACTGTCAAGAGAGTGAGAAGTTAACTCACAGAGGAAATATTTGCAAAGTATGTATCTGATTAGGATTTAGTACTCATTTTTTTCTAAGTTAGGAAATGGGTAATGAACTTGAACAGACATTTTTCCAAATATACAGAAGGCCAGTCGACACGGGGAAGATGGTCAGTATGACTGGTCATTAAGGAATTGCACATCAAAACCACAGCAAGATGCCATTTCACACTCCTTGTGTTTGCTATGATTTTTAAAAGCGGGGGAGACCAGCACGTGGCGTGGTGGTGAAGGCACTGGATCCCACATGGCCAGTTTTGCGGTTCAAATCTTGGACCTGTCTGCTCAAAAAACACGCCGGGCATGTGTGCGTGAGCGCCCACGATCCCCAAAGGAGGGAGAGAGGAGAAGAAGGCGTTGCAATGTGACCATCCCACTGGGGGCGTGCTTTCTCTGCTCTAGCTCTCTTTTCTCTGGCAAGCACACGTGCCTTCTGTCCGATTTCTTAAGGGAAGAGAATATATATTACTTTTTTTTTTTTTGGAAAGGTTTTTGCTATTGGGTGGGTACGCTAGCCAGACAGAGAGAGACAGACAGAAAGCGAGAAATCAACCCCCTCCCCCCAGAGGGGATGGCCATACCGTAATCCCTTCTCCATTCTCCTCTTGGGATCTTGGGCATGCACACACACGCACCTGGCGTGAGTTTTAAGCCCCCGGGTCCAGGACACAAACCACGGTCGACTACGTGGGAGTCCAGCGACATAGCCATTATGCTAACTGCTGGTCCCAACATTATCTTTAAAATTCAGTATTCTTTTTTTTTTCTTTTTTTGGGAGAGGTTTTAGCTATAGGGCGCATGTGCTCGCCAGACAGACAGAGAGAGACAGAGAGACAGAAAGCAGAAAATCACCCCCCCAGGGGGGATGGCCACACCACAGTCCCTTCTCCATTCTCCTCTCGGGATCTTGGGCACGCACGCACACGCACCCGGCATGAGTTTAAGCCACTGGGTCTGGGACTTGAACCACGGTCGACTACGTGGGAGTCCAGCGACATAACCATTACGCTAACTGCTGGTCCCGAGAATGTATATTACTATACTCCGCTTTTGCTTTCCCTTTCCCCACCATCTTGCCAGTCACAGAAGGGCAGAGTGCGACTACCCTGTCTGGGCTGCCTTACCCAAGGGTGGGCATGCTGACGGGGGAAGGATGCCTCCATCAAATAAGATTCTAATCGAGACCGGCCTTCGCCGGCCACAGCTCCCAGTTGTGGTTTCCCGGAACCCCCAGGAGCGAGGGCCGTGGGCGCAGAGACAGTTGGTGGTAGGCAAGCCCTGCTGGCCAGGTGAGAGACAGCAGCCAGCCAGACGGCTCTTTGCCCACCTGCCGCCGTGGAGTGGCTCCACGCCCTCCTCGCCTGTGCAGTAAATTCCGATGGTCACGGATTCCCGGGACGCAGGCAGGGGCACAGCGTCGGGGCTTTCACATCGATGCTGTCTGGGCTTGCGCATCTATGCCATGTCATCAGGAAGAAAAAAGAACAGCAGGGCGTCAGAAACAAAAGCGCTTCCATGCGCTCACGGCAGAGGCCGGGGTGGCCTGACCCTGCTGCGGATAGGCTTTGTGACAGGCCAGCTCGTCACTCCCTCTGGGCCCAGCTGTCCCCTCTGTGACGCCTAGAGGGGGACATGAGATAGCCCCCAGCCCCTCAGAGGAGCGGTACTCCAGGGCGCCCGTGCCTTCCCGGCTGTGTCCCCGTGCCCTTCACCAGCTGGCGTGGCTGGGCATCCGAGACTTGCAGTCTTGCCTGGGAGCCTTTTAGAAGAGCCTCTCCTCGGTGGCCTGGCAGTGGAGGGGGTGGGCAGCGGTGTCCCATGGCTGCACTTCTTCCTCTGGAATGAAATTACTCCCGTTTTTACTTTTAGGACGAATACCTTTCTCTCGTGGCCAGGCTCATCATCCACTTCCGAGACATTCGTAAGTAAGATGTCCCCACTCCCCACTCTGGGTGGTTGTGACAGCTACAGAGGCCGCCCAGCTCCCTAGCCGAAGCTTTCTGGGTGGGCTGCAGCCCTGAGTCGGGCACCTGCCTCCACCCGCGCCTGCTGGTCCTGCGTTCCCCACCCTCCCGGAGCCTCGGCCTCCAAAATGCTGATTCTGGCGTTACGGCCGCGCTGGCCTCAGAGGCGCTACTGCGTTCGCTGGACTGTTTAATTTCCCTTTTTACAGGACTGTCAGTTTCCCCTCTGGGCGGTTCTTAAATAAGCAGGTTAGCCCAGCCCAGAGCTGGAACCTTCTTTCCTAATCGTTGGTTTTATTGACACCTGGAGGCCTGACCTAAACGTGCATTCCCATCACACTGGAAGCTTCTGAGGGTGGCTTCCCAAGTCCCGCCCCGGCTCCCTGCCAGGTGAGGGTCTCCTCACCCCACGGCGTGCCTCCGATTCCGAGAGCCCTGCTATAGTCCATCAGGCCAAGATGAGCCCTGGCTCTTCAGAAGTGAGGTCTCACTCTATCCCAGGGCTGTGGTCTTAGCGCTGGACACTGAGTGTCCCTGATGGCCTCAGCCAGCAAGAGAAGCCTGCCTTGTGGCGGCTGTGCTTCCTGCCCACTGCACGGGTGTAGCCACCAGAGACGGGCTCCTCTGACGCCAGCCTGTCCTCAGAGCACGTGCTCGGCGAGTCCTGTCGCTGTCCTCCCTGCCCTCCCCGGTGTGGGGACAGTGAGAACACGGTTGTAGAGGCAGTTACAGCTTCAGCTTCAGTGTCAGTCAAGGGCAGAGGGAACCACTGAGAAGGCTGGAGCCCAGTGGGGCCAGTCCGTTTTGAGAGATTTTTTGCTTTAAGGAGCTAGCACTCACTGGAAAGACAGAGAGACAGAAAGTGAGAAATCACCACCCTCGGGTGGAGTGGCCACACCGCAGTCCCTTCTCCATTCTCCATTTTGGGCGCACACGCTCTTGTATGAGTTTCAAGCCACAGAACTCAAAAACTACCGTCGGCCACGTGGGAGTCCAGCGACGTAGCCGTTACACCCTCTGCTGGTCCCCCAACGTTTTGCCAGAGCATACAGCAAGGTGACGTCCCTGGATGGCACTTTCCGGGCATTGACAGGAAGGTCCTGGGAAGAGCAGGGCGAGAGGAGGAAGCAGGAGCCGGGGTGCTGGCCCCGTCCGTCCTGGCAAGGAGTCCTTGCGCTCTGCTCACCGAGTTCACAGGGAGGGGCTGAGCGGGAGGCCCTGGACCACCAGCTGTTGGGGAGGCTCCCTGCCGGCCCGTGGCCAGCTAGACCTGGCTTCCAGCCAGCTTGGACAGCTCGTTCCTCACCGGAGTGCACCGGGAATGGAGGGTCGGTTCTCAGCGCCGCTCTCGGCTCATCGTGGGCTCCTGAGGGTCCCTTGTTATTCCTTGCTCTGCACCGGGATCCTGGACCTGGGAGGGAAGAAGGCCCAGAGCCCCCAAGCCCTGCCCTGCTGCTGGGAGTACTAGAGCGCCTTGGGCTTAGGGTTCAAAGTTCCAAGCTCTGCCTTTCCTTGTCTCTAGGCAGGGCCAGTTCAGTGTTAGCAATCGACCTCTGGGCACAGTGCCTACAAACTGACTTACCCGTGGAAGTACGTGTTTACATAAAGCTGTGTTTTGCTTTTTGTTTGTGTTTTTCTATAGATAACAAGAAGTCTCAAGCATCTGTCAGCGGTAAGAATTTTTCTTTTTGAGCTAAAGTTGTCCCAGCCTCAGACTTGGGGTGGCAGACATGGCGCGTGCTTCCAGGGCCTGGGCGGAAGGGCTGCCAAGAGGGGACACGCTCAGGAAGAGAGCTCTGGTGGGGAGAGAGCGGCAGCCGGGCCGGCCTCTCTACCTTTGCTGCCTGCAGACTGCAGAGCTAGGCCACATGACCCTGTTCTGATTCCCTCCCTCAAGTATGGTTTTGCCCAACAAAAGGATGGTTAAAAACTCACAAAGCTATTTAAAATTTTGGGGGCCAGCGGATGTTGTGGTGGTTAAGTATGCTGGACTCCCACATGGCTGACCATGGTTCAGGTCCCAGACCTGGTAACTTGCTTTTTCATTTTCTCTCTCTCTCTGTCCCTTTCTGGTCAAATTAAAATACGTAAATAAATAAATAAAATCTTTCCGGGGGAAAAAATATTTAAAATTTTTAAGCTCTCCGTGAGAAACCTGTTATTCAGTATAATAACCTGTAGTAGCATTTCCTTTTTCTCTCTCTTTTTTGGAGAGGTTTTTTTTTTTTGCTATAGGGTGAGTGCGCTCACCAGAGAGAGAGAGAAAGAGAGACAGAAAGCCAGAAATCACCCCCAGGGGGGATGGCCACGCCGCAATCCCTTCTCCTCCATTCTCCTCTCAGGATCTTGGGCACGCACACACACGCGCCCAGCATGAGTTTTAAGCCACCGGGTCCGGGACGCGAGCCATGGTCAGCTACATGGGAGTCCAGCAACAGCCATTACGCTAACTGCTGGTTCCCCGTAGTAGCATTTCTTAGGAAGTAGCTGTGAATTCACTGTTTTCAATTACAAAATTTCTGGGTAAGTTCAGAAATCTTCAATTTTTAGTGTCGAGGTCAGTTCAGCCCCAGTGTCTGCTGACTAAGCACCAGTGAAGGGGTGGAGCAGACCCACGCTGGCCACGCGGGACCGCAGACGGCACGCTTACCTGTCCTGCCCCAAGCAGTGGAGCCGTGGACACCGATGTCGGTGCTCACCCTGGCCATGGTGACTGCCCCACCTGGTGTGCCCTGCCTCTCAGCCCCCACACTGATTCTTTATTTTAATTATTATGTATTTAATTTTATTTATTATTATTATTTTTAATTTGACCAGAGAGAGGCGGGGAGAGAGAAAGTTAGAAAGCAAGATAGCAGGCCTGGGGCTAGAACGGTGGTGGGCCCTGTGGGAGTCCAGCACCACCGCGCCAGCCGGCGGCCCCTGCCCTGATTCCTGCCAGCCATGGCAGAGGGCGTTCAGCAGCATGTGGCCAGGAGAGCGCCCGGGCTCGGAGGTGCTGGAGTGGGCAGGGGCTCTAGGGTGCCACCCCGTCCTGCAGCCAGGCAGCCCTGCTGGGTCACGCCTGTCTGCCGCGAGTCTGTACCGTTGTGACAAGACCGCCGGCCCCTCGTCCTCGGTCACAGCATTGCCCACCAAGCCACGTCTGCTGGCCTGCTGGGCTCGGCCAGTGTTTCCTTCCCCCCACTCTGTGGAGCCCCGCTGCACCCCTCAGCTAGTCTGCAGTGATGGCCGTCTGTTGAGCAGGGCGTGTCCTGTGCCGAGCAGGGGTCCTGCACGGGCTCAGCGGCTGGGGCAGGCTCCAGGCTCGGCAGTGAGGGACCCTCCCTCCTGCTTGCTGTGTAGAAGGGCTCAGCGTGCTTCCTCAGCCTGGAAGTCCCAGCCGTGCACTCACCCAGCACACAGCCAGGAGGCGTGCTGCCCCCTGCCCTGCGGCCTTTAGCTCAGACATCAGAGGGGTCACGGTCTCTGCTCTTAGGGCACTCCCAGTCCAGGCCCTGGCATCAAGGAGCCTCTAGGAATCTGGTCCTCAGTATTCGGGAGTTTGAGGGGGTCATTCCCGTAAAGCAGGAGATCTGCCCAAGAGCCTCACCCTCCGGTCCACGCCCCGTTCCTGAGATGCTGTGCCCCCTTGTGTTCCAGCAGATCCTATGAATGCGCTGCAGAGCCTGACCGGCGGACCCGCCGCGGGAGCAGCCGGCATCGGCATGCCGCCTCGGGGCCCAGGACAGTCCTTGGGCGGGATGGGTGGCCTTGGCGCCATGGGGCAGCCGCTGCCCCTCTCAGGGCAGCCGCCTCCCGGCACCTCAGGGATGGCTCCTCACGGCATGGCTGTTGTGTCCACAGCAACTCCTCAGAGTGAGTACCCCGTGCCCTGGGTGGGCCACTTTGTTCGCAGGTGACAGTGCACTCTATCCCTTTGCTCGTGACGGCGTCGGGGGGTGCAGAGAAGCTCCAGGCAGCTTTGTGTTTCTGTGTTTGTCACGTGTGGGGAGGGAACGCTCACGCCTTCTTTGAATTACTGGAAGGGTCAAGTGACCCCGAGTCCTCCTCCTGGCCCTCTGCAGGAAGGGAGGGCTCGTGGGAGGCGGGGAACGGCCTGGGATCCCAGCCAAGAGGTCACGCTGTGCTGCTGAAACAGAAACCGTGTCTCGGGGCTACTCAGCCACCACCCACGGTCTGCCCACATCTCGGGGCCTTCCTCCTGGGCAGCCTCTTGCCCTTGGGTAGTCCCAGGCTGTGGCTCGCAGCCCCGTCTCCACCAGGCCTCCCTCTGTAAGGGGTTCTCTGTCTGCACTTCTCCGTGGGACGTGGCCTCCAGGCAGCCACCCTGGTCAGGGTTCTGGGTAAACCAGAGCAGAGACCTTCTGCTCCTCCTCTCCTGCACGTGTCTCGATGTGGCTCCGATTCCCATAAACTGTTCATCCTGTGCGGGGCACATGCATGCCCCTGCATTCCCCTCTGTACCTGCGTGTTTTGGAAGTAGTTAGGAGTCACAGAAAGTTATAGGACAGCACAGAGTCCCCGAGCACCCCCCCCTTACCCACACTCAGGCGATATCTTAATGTGTCGTCAGAAAAAGGGGAACCAGCAGTTAGGGTAATGGCTATGTTGTTGGACTCCCATTGTAGTCGACCGCCGTTCACTTCCCAGACCCGGAGGCTTAAAACTCACGCCAGGCGCGTGTGCGTGCGTGCCCAAGATCCTAAGAGGAGAACGGAGGAGAAGGGATTGCAGCGTGGCCATCCCCGCTAGGGGGTGATTTCTTGCTTTCTGTCTCTATGTCTCTCTCTGTCTGGTGAGCACACGCGCCCTATAGTGAAAACCTCTCCAAAAATAAAAGAAAAAGAAGTGCCCTTGGGCAGCACCGTCAGCCCAGGTCTCTATGTACTCAGACCTCGTCGGGTTTATGTGCAGTCCTGGGTGTGCGCAGGTGGGAGCGTGTACGTTCCTCAGGTTTTATCTGCTGTGGAATCGGGTTCCAGCACCCCCGACAAACTGTTCGGCACGTCTTCCCATCCCGAGCCCCACCCACACTGCCGGCCCGCTCCCCGCCTCTGTGGCTGTGTTGCTTTGCAGGCGTCTGTGTGTACTTGGATCACGCAGTACACGACTCTTGAGGCTGGCTCCCGTGGCTCAGTGTGAGGCCTGGAGGGCCGTCAGGCTGCACAGCGGTCGGTGTCTGGGCGGCTGAGTGCTGCTCCGTGGGACGGGTGTTCGTGGCCTGCTTCTCCCTTCACCCTGGAAGGGCGGCTGCGTGTTCCCAGCGTGGACTGTAACACATGGAGCCGCACGGCCGTCTGTGTGCAGGCTGTTTGGGTTCTATGTTCCCCCTCACAGTAGCCCTGTGAAGAGGGCAGTGTCGCCGAGGCCGAGCGCTGGGCTGGACTCCACCCCCTGAGCCGGGTTCCTGTTTGAGTGCCACCTGGCCCTTCTGGGGGCCACCCTCCTGCTCCGGAGCCCCCCTCCATGTTCAGCCACCCCTCCCTTCTCAGGCTTCGTCCTCTTATGACTTCTACCACCTCACTGATTCCTTCACCCTGAGACGGTCTCTGCTTGGCACTTCAGCTTCAGCTCCCTTCGCTACTCTTTTATTTATTTATTCATTTATTTATTTATTTTTTGAGGTTTTTGCTAATAGGGTGCATGTGCTCGTCAGAGAGGCCACTCAGTGAGAGAGAAAGTGAGAAATCACCCCCCAGGAGGATGGCCACACTCCTCCGTTCTGTTCTCAGGATTCTAGGCATGCATGCCCATGCGCCTGGCGTGTTCCGTCAGCCTCTGGGTCTTGAACCTTGTCTCCATGTGGGATGCAGCTGCCCTAATCTATGCACCTGCTGGTAGCCCTCCCTTCTCCTCTTTCATTGACATAGCTGATACACACGGGGCAGACTTCTGAAGGCTGCGTTGTGTGTACATGACACTCTCGCGCGCTGGTCGAGGTTCTTTTTAAGAACTGTATTTCTTCCATGAGCACCACGCATGCATGCAGGATGTATAGGTATAAGCAGACATCCCAGTGGGGCCTTCACGCAGCTGGGTGGTCCATCCAGAGCTCCAGCCAGCCAAGAGCATGGGCACGCACGTGGGACTCCAACCCCAGGTCCTCCTAGTGGCCTCAGCATCATGTTCCGTTGCAGTGCTGCTGTACCACCATGACTGGCCTGGTTGAGTTTCTTTTTCTCATAAGCTTATATATTTACGAAATGGTGTTAGAATGTATCAACACAGACTGCTCATATAGTTCACTTTGTAATCTACTTCTAAGACACTGATTCATGCAGTCATTTGTCAGTTCAGTGTGGGGAACCAGCAGTTAGCGTAATGGCTATGTTGCTGGACTCCCACGTAGTCGACTGTAGTTCGCGTCCCGGACCCGGTGGCTTAAAACTCAACGCCGGGCATGTGTGCCCAAGAACCTGAGAGGAGAATGGAGGGGAAGGGATTGCAGCGTGGCCATCCCCCCGGTGGGGTGATTTCTTGCTTTCTGTCTCTCTGTCTCTCTGTCTGTCTCTGGCGAGCACATGTACCCTATAGCAAAAAAAAAAAAAAACCTCTCCCCCGAAAAAAAAAAAAAAAGTTCGGGGCTTGGGGATCCTGCCCACACCCCCCCCAGTCTGACTTTGGCCCACATCCTGTTTTCAGCTCCCGAGGGACTGGTCTGCTGTGTGGCACTCACTGAAAGGTGAAGTGGGTTCTCTGTTTCTACAGCCTGCTGCTGCCTCTGTCAGAGACCCTTCCTTCCTGCCTTGGTCCCTTGCTTACCTGATCTACTGGGCATGGTGACCAAAGGGCATTCGATATTCTTTCCTGACGCCTTCCCCAGATAGGACTGCATGGTTAAGGCTGCTGGTCAGACGTCTTCTTTTTTTTTTTTTTGAGAGGTTTTTGCTATAGGGCGCGTGTGCTCGCCAGACAGACAGAGACAGAGAGACAAAAAGCGAGAAATCACCACCGGGGGGGATGGCTAGACTTCTCCATTCTCCTCTCTAGATCTTGGGCACACACGCACACGTGCCCGGTGTAAGTTTAAGCCACCGGGTCTGGGACTCAAACCGCGGTCGACTACATGGGAGTCCAGCAACTTAGCCGTTACGCTAACTGCTGGTCCCAAGGTTGCTGGTCTTCATCCTGTGCCTCCATGAGGGCAGAGCCTGGATCAGTTTTGCCAGGGGCCCTCAAGGGGCAGGTCAGGGGTGGTGCGATAGTCTCCTGGTAACCTAGGTCAGCAGAAAGTGTTGGCGCTGTGGACCGGACTTATGGCTCCAGCCTTTGGCACAGGGTTAGAAGCAAGACTTTTTATTCTACGGTGAATTTTATACCACACACATGTAAAAACCAACTTTAAAAATCACTGCTGGGCTCGCCCCATCGTGGTGAAGGGAGCAAGATCCCATGTGGCTCACAGTTCCAGTCCGGGCCCTGGTGACTTGAGAAACAGCAGGTGCTTGCGTGCCAGAGTCCTGGCCGGGCTCCACCCAGTGGAGGGGATCGCTACGTGACCACACCCACTGTGGGGTGCTTTCTCCCTCTCCCTCTCTCCCTGTCTCTGGTGAGTACAGATATTCTCCGGTAAATATTTTTAAGAAAGAAAGAGGGACCAGCAGATGGTATAATGGTTATGTCACTGGGCTCCCATGGAATCGACCGTGGTTCAAGTACTGGACCCGGAAGCTTAAAACTCACGCCGGGCGCGTGTGCGTGCGTGCCCAAGATCCCGAGAGGAGAACGGAGGAGAAGGGATTGCGGCGTGGCCATCTCTTCAGGGGTGATTTCTCGCTTTCTGTGTCTCTGGCGAGCGCATGTGCACTACAGCAGAAAAGATTTCTCTTTTAAAAAGAACAGACAGACAGACAGACATGGGGGACACCACAGTGGCTGCCAGGGTCTGCGGGCTGTGTTGCTGATGGGAGGTGGCAGCGTGAGGGATGTGCGTGGAGTAGCTGATCCAGGCTGGCCCAGGTGACACGGTCGCTCAGGACTTGTTACACGCGCCCACACCATGAGCACACGTTCTGCCTGTGGATTGTGGCAAGAAAAACGATACCATGGGGGAGACCAGGCAGAGTGTACGCAGGAATCTGTATCTAATCACAGCTTTCTTAAGGTATTGTCCTCATTAGCATGCAGTTCACCCCCTCTTTTTTTTTTTTTTTTAAGAATTATTTTATGGTACTGGTTACATTGCTGAACTTCACTGTTGTAGTCGACCACATGGGAGTCCAGCGACATAGCCATTACGCCACCTGGTGGTCTCAAGAATTATTATTTAATTTTACTTATCATTGTTATTTCATTTGACCAGAGACGGGGCAGGTGAGAAAGCAAGCTGCCAAGTCCAGGACTTGAACCGTGGCCGGCCATTTGGAAGTCCAGTGCCCTTAACCACCATGCCACCTGCTGGCCCACAATTCACCCATTTTAAATGCACCGTTAGGGGTTTTATTGACTTGTCAGGAAAGTCGTGATGCATTTGTGCATAGAAAAACAGAAAACTATGTCCTGACTCTGCAGACGACTTAACAGGAGAGTCCCGGTTATGCAGCCAACGCCACAAATCACCCTGAGGACGTTTTCACAGTTCCAAAAGAAACACTACCCCAGAAAACCTTGTGACTGTTCTTACCCGCGTTATCTGTAATAGCCGAAAAGCGGGGACAGCCCAGTGTCTCGAAGCTGCTGGGTGGACAAACAAAACGTGGGAAACCCACACAGCAGAGCATGCCGTGGAGACGGCCCGAACAGAGCTGAGCTGTGCCACCGCAGTGCTTCGTAAGAGTCAGGTGAAATGAAAGAAGCCCGTCACCGAGCACAGGTTTCCTGATGCCGTTGGTAGGAAATGTCCAGGGGCCAGCAGGTGACATGGTGATTAATGTGCTAGATTCCCACACGCCAGCAGGAGTTCGAGTCCCAGACCCGGCAGCTTGAAAATCAAACTGGGTGCCCGTATGTGTGCCCAGAATCCCAAGAGGAGAGTGGAAGAAAGGGGACCATCCCCCAAGGGGTGATTTCTTACTTTCCCTCTCTGTCTCCAGTGAGCACATGTGTACTGTGGCACGAAAACTAAAGAAAAGAAAAGAAAAGAAAAGAAATGTCTTGAATAGGCAGATCCACAGAGATACAAGACATATCAGTGGTGGCCCGTGTCCACCCAAAGGAATTAGTTGGCCCTTTTCTATTCTATTCTTTCTTTAAAAACAAACAAACAAACAAAAACACGTATGGGACCAGCAGTTAGCATAATGGCTGTGTCGCTGAACTCCCACGTAGTCAACCATGGTTCGAGTCCTAGACCTGGTGGCTTAAACTCACTCCAGGCGCATGTGCGTGCGTGCCCAAGGTCCCGAGAGGAGAATGGAGGAGAAGGGATTACGAGCGACATGGCATTCCCCCCAGGGGGGTGATTTCTCGCTCTCTGTCTTTCTGGCGAGCACACGCACCCTATAGCAAAAACCTCTCTAAATAAATAAATAAATAAGTGAATGAATGAATAAAACATAGAGGGCACATTTGTTTGATGGAGAGAAGACGGTACCCCTCTGTGGAGCATAGTTATGCCACAGTTTTTCTTCTGTCTGTCCCATCAGGAGTTTGGGCTCACCTGTACACAAGCCCAGTGTGTTTTTTAAGCCACTAGGGTTAAGATTGTACTGTGGTCAGTCATGTGGGATCTGGCTTTTTTTTTTTTTTAAGACATTTTTGCTGTAGGTGCATGTGCTCATCGGAGAGACAGACAGCGAGCCAGAAATCACCCCCCAGGGACGGCCATGCCACAGTCCCTTCTCCATTCTCCTCTTGGGATTTTGGGCACACACGCACACGCTCCCAGTGTGAGTTTAAGCCACCGGGGCCTGGATTCAGACTGCAGTCGACTACATGGGAGTCCAGCGGCGTGACCATCGTGCCATCTGCTGTCCCAGCATCTGGTTTCTTTTATTTATTTATTTATTTATTATTATTTTTGGAGAGTTTTTGTGTGTGTGTGTGTGTGTGTGTGTTTGTTTTTTTGCTGCAGGGCACATGCACTTGCCCGAAAGACAAAGAGACAGAAAGCAAGACATCACCCCCCGGGGGGGGATGGCCACGCCGCAATCCCTTCTCCTCCATTCTCCTCTCGGGATCTTGGGCACGCACGCACATGCACCCGGCGTAAGTTTAAGCCACCGGGTCCGGGACTCGAACCACAGTCGACTACATTGGAGTCCAGCAACATAGCCATTACGCTAACTGCTGGTCCCAGCATCTGGTTTCTTTAACCACCGACCATGGAGCTAGCCCTGGCCCAGGCCCTTTTCTTTTCTCTCTGATTGTGACAGAGTAAGCCATGACAGTAAGTGCCATCACCAGCACAGACACTCCCCGTCCTGTCTGTCCTGTAGCAGCCTGGGCAGTGGGCCCCGGACTCCCTAGCGCGGCAAGGTTCTGGGGGCAGCCTGGGCAGTGGGCCCCAGACTCCCTCCCACCCAGCACAGCAGGGTTCCGGGGGCACCTGGGCAGTGGCCCCCCCAGACTCCCTCCCACCCAGCACAGCAGGATTCCGGGGGCAGCCTGGGCAGTGGGCCCCGGACTCCCTCCCACCCAGCACGGCAAGGTTCTGGGGGCAGCCTGGGGAGTGGGCACCAGACTGCCTCCCACCCAGCACGGCAAGGTTCTGGGGGCAGCCTGGGGAGTGGGCACCAGACTGCCTCCCACCCAGCACGGCAAGGTTCTGGGGGCAGCCTGGGGAGTGGGCACCAGACTGCCTCCCACCCAGCACGGCAAGGTTCTGGGGGCAGCCTGGGGAGTGGGCACCAGACTGCCTCCCACCCAGCACGGCAAGGTTCTGGGGGCAGCCTGGGGAGTGGGCACCAGACTGCCTCCCACCCAGCACGGCAAGGTTCTGGGGGCAGCCTGGGCAGTGGGCCCCCGGACTCTCTCCTACCGAGCACAATGGTGGTGGCAGCAAGGCCTTTGCCTGCTATTGGTCCCCTTGCTGTGGGCTACCAGCCTTGGAGAAACGGGGGTGTGCGTGGGCTGAACGCAGGGTCTCCTCTCCAGCCCAGCTGCAGCTCCAGCAGGTGGCGCTGCAGCAGCAGCAGCAACAGCAGCTGCAGCAGCAGTTCCAGGCACAGCAGAATGCCATGCAGCAGGCAGTGGTGCAGCAGCAGCAGCAACAACTGCAGCAGCAGCAGCAGCACCTGATTAAGTTGCACCATCAAAACCAGCAACAGGTACTGGGTTCCCCTGTCCCCAAGCTCGGCCTGCCTCCCCGAGTCCTGCTGCCGGGGCTTCCTGACATGTGGTGCCTGCCCTCTGTGGGCATCCTGAGAAGTCTGGGACAAGCAGGACGTGGCGGGCCCTTGCTGTGATCTCCAGGGAGTCCGGCTGTCTCAGCCAGGCCCGAGGCATCTGGCTGTGGACCTGCTAGGTGCTGGGGGGTGAGAGTGAGTTGCCCGTGAGATAACCCAAGCAGGAAGGCAGATGGATGCTCTGAGGCTCCGGAATGCTGAAACCAACCTGGGGACATGCTTATTTTGAAAACCTGAGTGCCTCCCATATTTCCCAAGTTTGTTTATTCCATGAGAGACTCAGAGAGAAACAGGTACCCAGACAGGGCCTTCACACCACAATCCACTCCCAGCCTCCACAGCCAGGATCCCAGGCATGGCGTGTATACCCGGCATGCCCAAGGAAACTTGGTGTGTGAACCCAGACTCCTGTCGGGTCGGCATTGCCAAGTGTACACTGGTGGACGTGGGCGTGATGTCAGCCAGCCCATGGCTAATGCTGTGCGGAGGGACGGGGACGGCACACAGGCGCTGCCACAGGTGCACTCAGAATCTGGATGTGCCGAGTGTCTGTCCTGGCAGGAGAGCCCTGAGCTCCTCTCCTGAGCTGGCCGGGACTCTCCACTCCCCTGCTCCTCATCCTGAAGGCAGACCTCGCCCGTCATCTTGGGACCCAGACTTTGACCACTCCAGGGACAAAGCACGCAGTGTTCGGAGGCTTTGGAACCTGCGAGCTTCCACCTGGCTTCTGAGGGGCTGCACCTCTGCTGGTTGTTTGGTTTTGTTTTTGTTAGAATTATTTAATTTTATTTGCCATTATTACTGTTTTCTAACTTGACACTCACCAGAGAGAGACAGGGAGAGGAAAAGTGAGAAAGCAAGCCACACTGTCCAGGACTTGAACCGCAGTTGGCCATGTGGAAGTCCAGCACCCCAACCGTCACTCCACCTGCTGGCCCATGTGCCTTAGCTTCGTCAGCCCTCTCTAACTGAGCTCTTGCCCTCAAACCAAGGGCGGACCAGCCTCTGGTGGCCAAGGCACGGGCACACACTTGGGGTGTCCCCCTCCTATGTGCAGCCAGCCAGACAGGCCTCCTCGATGGCTGTGCTCATGCCCGCTGGGGCTGACCCTGGAGGAGCGGGTGCTCCCGAGGTTGACGGGCGGTATCCTTCCCCAGATACAGCAGCAGCAGCAGCAGCAGCTGCAGCGGCTAA
>NW_006159771.1:1427014-1431500 GCF_000334495.1 Tupaia belangeri chinensis
GCAGCAGCAGCAGCAGGCTTTGCAGGCCCAGCCACCAATACAGCAGCCACCAATGCAGCAGCCACAGCCTCCCCCGTCCCAGGCCCTGCCCCAGCAGCTGCAGCAGCTGCATCACCCCCAGCACCATCAGCCGCCGCCACAGGCCCAGCAGCCACCCGTTGCTCAGAACCAGCCGCCCCCCCCCCCGCCACAGTCTCAGGCCCAGCCTTTGGTGTCGCAGGCTCAAGCCCTCCCTGGACAGATGTTGTACGCCCAGCAACAGCTGAAATTTGTGAGTACCCAAGGCCCCTGGCAGGCATGCACGGTCACTTGCAGCCAGCAGCTCTGTCTGGGTGCTATCTGAGGCCCTTCGGCTGTAGGCAGT
This sequence comes from Tupaia belangeri chinensis, assembly GCF_000334495.1. Lineage (NCBI taxonomy): Eukaryota > Metazoa > Chordata > Mammalia > Scandentia > Tupaiidae > Tupaia > Tupaia belangeri. The sequence goes on from NW_006159771.1 coordinate 1,427,379, forward strand.
GTGTGCTTTCTCCATGCACTGGGACCCCGGGCCACCCTTCCCCCTGCCAGGCTCCGTGTCACCTCCGTAGCTCGGCTCAGCGTGGAGTGAGCTTTCAAGGGCTGCTTGTGCACTCTGCCCGTGGTGCCCGATTTCCAAAGCTCCCTTAGAAGAACGGCAGGTGCAGGAACCAGCAGTTAGCCTAATGGCTATGTCGCTGGACTCCCACATAGTCGACCGTGGTTCACATCCCGGACCCGGTGGCTTAGAACTCACGCCGGGCGCATGTGCGTGCGTGCCCAAGATCCCAAGAGGAGAATGGAGGAGAAGGGATTGCGGCGTGACCATCCCCCCTGGGGGGTGATTTCTCGCTTTCTGTCTCTATGTCTCTGTCTGTCTGGTGAGCGCACATGCCCTTATAGCGATAACCTCTCAAAAAAAAAAAAACAACTGCAAGTGCTCTGTGCTCTGCCAGCGTGGCTGCAAGTTGCATTCTCTCTTCCTCCTCAAGGTCCGTGCACCGATGGTGGTACAGCAGCCCCAGGTGCAGCCCCAGGTACAGCAGCAGACAGCGGTGCAGACAGCTCAGGCTGCCCAGATGGTGGCCCCCGGCGTCCAGGTGAGGGCCTCGGGAGCAGGGCTTCTGCATTCCTGAGTGGGCGCATGCCTGCCCCGCACATGGAGCAGTGCGGTGAGGTCCTGGTCGGGCCGAGGCCGAGGGGGCGATGCAGGGGCTCCTCTCTCCCTTGCACTCTGTAAGACTTCCTTGGGGTCCTCGGGGTGGCCGTCCCTGCTCAGCCATGCCGGGGACCCACCGGCTGCAGAGCGCATCCTTTGTTGTCCTTGGTCCCTGCTGCCTGCGAGGTTCTGACCACATGTTGGAGAGGAAAGTGCTATGGTCTCGCCCTCACCTCCGCTGCCGTTGGAGCGTCTGAGTGCAGAGCTGGCCGGGATGGACGGCAGCCTGAGAAACCAGGGGAAGGACGGGAGCGGTGCTGAGAGCTAGGCTCCAGAAGCCACGCACAGTGGCACAGGCAGGCACCGCAGCAGGCCCGGGAGCGGGCGTCCTGGCGTTCTCTCGCACTCCGGGGCGTTGGCGCCGCCGTGTGGTGAGATGTGTGTCACTGCCACGTTGCTGAGCTCGCCCGGCCTGTGCTGCGTGTCTGTCGGATGTCAATGGGATGCAGGCGGCCCCGTCTAGCCCTTCCTGGTGTTGAGATTGAAGACCTAGGGTTTCCAGTGACTTCCGTTAGCCCCGCCTCCCACGTGTCGGGGCGAGGTGGGAGACGTGCAGCCTCAGGCGTGGCTCATCTGTCTCAGCGTGGTCGGGGGATGCTGCCGGTCCTGCCTCATGGGGGCATTGGCTTTCAAAGAGGGCGTGCTGGCTGGCGTGGGGGGCTGTTGCTCGTCCCGGCCTGCAGCTGGCACTGTGATCGCGGGTCCCTGCCGTCAGGAGAGTGCCTGCTAGTCACCCGCGAGCGTCTGAGCCAGGGCCTGGGCGCATGGCGCTGCGTGTCAGCACTTCAGAGAGGTGAGGTAGCCCGTCGATGTCAGCGTCGTTTCTCCGTGAGGCCTTCTGGCCCCGCCACATTGCCCCAGTCCCAGGTGTTGTTGAGAAGCCTGCTGGTCAGGGGAGCCGGCCTCGCAGGCCCCAACCCGTCCTTTCGCCCAGTGACCCTGGCCCCTTGCTCAGATGTGGCCTTGTGCAAAACACACCACAGACTTCACACTTGGAGAAGGGCTCTCTGTTCTGTGCGACCAGGTTGGCACCCTACAAACCACTGCCAAGCACCCGAGTATGTCCTCAGGCCTCCTGGGACCTGTGTTCCTAGTGACCACCAAGTCAGCAGAAGCCACTGCCTTGACTGCTTCATGACCCTGTCTCCCATCTCAGGACCACACTATGGAAACTGCACCTCTGGTTTGGCCCAGAGAAAGCAAGGCCTTCTCTTTCCATCCCATTGCTTGGCGTCTGGAAAGTGAGCGGCCACAGAGCCATGGCTGATGTGCCTCCAGCTCGAGGCGTGCCCCGCAGCATCACTGGCATCGCCCACCTCCCAGAAGCAGCACGCCTGCCATGCACTCAGCTCCCCGCCGAGCCGTGCACGGGACACGGCTCTGCCCCAGGCCAGCCACGTGGGAGTGTGGCCCTGGCAGTCCTCCAGTCAGCCGGGATCATGGATGCTCTCCATCCCGGCCGAGTACTGAGGACTAATGTGAGCTCAGGCGAGGTCAGGGCTTCCTCGGGAGACCGTGGGAGTCTCCAGTAGCTCGGGAGACTTGGTGTTTGGGGAGTGTGCCTTTGTCATCGTGAAGGGCATCGCCCGGCTGCCCGTTGGCACCTTGGCACCTGTGCTGCTGCAGGTGGATTCCACAGCACTGGGGCGCAGGGCGTCCCACGGGTGCTCGGGGCCTGGCCGTGTGTGGGGGACAGGCCCTCTGGACCCTTTGCGTCTGCCCTGCCGTGCTCGGTTCTGGGCCTGCCCGTCACCGCGCAGTTCCACTCAGGCAGCGGGCTGGCTACCTCAGTCCGTTCTCGCAGCGGCTGGGCCTCCAGGGCGTGGTCAGGTGACGAATCCGACAGGCCCTTCTGAGGGAGCGTCTTTGGGTCTGTGGCTTTCCTTTGAAACCTGGATTGGCACAGTGGACAGACTCATACTGTGACCCACAGACTGAAAGCGTCTGGTAACCACAGGAGATAGAAAGCAGAGAGCAATGTCGGTAAAAGCATTCCAGCGAGGAGCAACGTTTGGTGTCCCTCCTGGGCCCCTCCCATAGTCGAGGTCATGCTGTCCACAGGGTTTTGTTTTCATTTTTCTTTTAGAGGTTTTTGCTACAGGGTGCGTGCACTCACCAGAGAGACAGAGACAGAAAGCAAGAACTCACCCCCAAGGTGAGATGGCCACACCGCGATCTCTCCTCTGAGGATTTTGGACATGTATGCACACGCAGCCGACGTGAGTTCCAAGCTGCCGGGTGGGAACTGAACCACGGTTGGCCGTGTGGGAGTCCAGTGGTGTGACCGTCATGCCATCTGCTGGTCCCGCCACGAGGCTTTATGTGCTGCCCTTCCAAGTGAGCCCAGAAACGAAGCGTCCTCCTGTATGTAGAAGCCTCAGGCCGCCACCACTGTAGATGAGCTGTCTCCGACTACCGTCCCGTCCCTCGGCCTTGGGATCCTTTCCGATTCTGTGCTGTTAGCAGTGACGCCTCTCCACGTGTAGACAAGTTCTGAGTTGTTTCCTGAAGCCTCTCACAAGTGATCACCGGGTCACTTCGAGGACCCTCAGGTCCTATCAGCCACTGGTCTTCCCAGGAGGTCAGAGACGCGGCCTGCAGTTCCCCACGTGAGGCTTACACCATTGCCATCAGGGTGCAGTGACACTCGGCGGCATGTGCAGGCGTGGTCCCGCCAACCTGGGCCTGGGCCGGGCCCCTGAGCGGACGGCCCCAAGCGTCGCTTTCCCGGTCCGCTCTCAGCAGGAGAGGCGCCAGTCAAGCCCTCGCCGCTGCTGTGGTGGGGTAGGCGTGATGGGCGTCTGCCTGTCTACCTGGGGCGCGGTGTTCTAGGAGGACGGGCTCTCCTTTACCCTCTGTGACCTGTGCAACTGTGCAGGGCCATGTCACCCACGCTGGCGTTTCCTGGGACACAGCTACCCTCTCTTCCCAGTGGAACCAGGAGGGAGAGCACCTCCATTTGTGAGCAGTCCCTGTGCTTTGATCTTAACCGCCTGTTCTGATACGCGGGCACTTACCTAGAATTCACAAGTAAAATCGTCATCCAGGACACACCTTCCCTGTGGACGTGCGCATGGCACGGCCAGGAGCCCTCCGAACCGTGGCTGGAGGACCCTGCCCTCCCTCTGGGCCCCTCATGTGGGGCCCCGTAGCCTGGGGCAGGGGCCAGTCTTGAATTCATTTATGGTAGCCGTGTGTGGGGACCTAGCGAAAGGCAGTCACCTGACGGTTTGCGGCTTGTGGGCTGTCTAGTTCATCTGATCCTGGCCTTTCGTTGGAAGTTGTAGTTAAAAGAAAATGAGGTCTCTTTATCACAGGTTCTCGGTTGTAAGAAAACCAGCCAGCAGCAAATGAGATCAGAGCCTTTCACTTCTTTTTTTTTTTTTTTTTTGAGGGTTTTTAACT
>NW_006159771.1:1432122-1434298 GCF_000334495.1 Tupaia belangeri chinensis
CAGACAGAGAGAGACATAGAGACAGAAAGCGAGAAATCACCCCCCAGGGGGGATGGTCACGCCGCAATCCCTTCTCCATTCTCCTCCCGGGATCTTGGGCACGGACGCACATGCACCTGGCGTGAGTTTTAAGCCACCGGGTCCGGGACGTGAACCGCGGTCGACTACGTGGGAGTCCAGCGACATAGCCATTACGCTAACTGCTGGTTCCCCAGAGCCTTTCACTTCTTAGCACATTTTTTTCTTCCTGGAAAAGTGCACCTCTCGTACCACCGGACCTGCGTCCAGGCCTTCCTCCCTTCTGGAAGGGGTGCCACTGAGCCCCCGTTGTGCCCTAGACGAGCCCTTGTCAGTACAGGGCTCATTGTCCCACCTGTCTCCCCACCCCCCATTCTGCTGAGCGTTAAGCCCAGGAAAGAGTTGCCGTCAGCCTTACCTTCCAGGCTGGGGAGCTCCCTTTGCGGAGCCCCAGGTGCTGGCCCAGACCGCGGGCTCTCTGGCGACTGTAGGGGGCAGCAGGTGCTTCTGGGCGGGACTGAATTTTGGCAGACACCGCTAATCACTTCCTCGCCCTGCCCCCATGGAGACCGTCTGTGGTTCTGACTGCAGGCATGGGCAAGGGCTACCCCACCCCCATGGCCAGCATGAGGTTCCAGCTGGCACCTGCTACTGCTGTCGCCCTGGCTTGCAGTGCCTTCCTGCTGCTTGCACCCCGCGGGCGTGGGCGTGGGCGTGGGCCTCCCTCCTGCTGGGAGCCTGTCCCCACCGGCACACGTCCAGCTCAGACGGGCTGGCCAGCCGCACTGCCTGATCTCGGGGCCTGGGCGAGGTGCTTCGTTTCCCACAGGTCAGCCCTACTTCGCTCTGCACCTGGCCGTGCTCCGTTCTGCTTCATGATGGTTCTGAGCATTCACAGGCCCTGCACGCCAGGCCTGGCCCAGGCGGGGACCCATCCTCTGACTCATCTAGAGTGGGGTGGCTGGGCCCACGCCGGGATAGCCTGCCTCGCTGCCTTGAAGAAGCATAAACTGACAGGGCTCGTGCTGGCTTCCTGGCTCTGCAGTCATCCTGTCTGTTTGGGAACAGACTGCTCGTCCCTGGGGAGCTCGAGGCCACCAGGTGGCCCACCTTCCCCACTTTTAGTTACAAAAGAAAACCAGTTGCTCAGTATTTACGGGAGCCAGCGGCCGCAGAGAGGCAGGGGAGTCAGGGACGACAGGTTCGTCCACACCCTGAGAGGTACACACGGCTGAGCAGGGCCGCCCTGAGCTCGTCCTGTCTCGGTAGCAGCTGGCTCTTCTTGTACGAGCTTTGGAATGTCCTCTCTTAAAGTCTGTGTCCAGGGGCCTGGTCTCCCCAAAACACTACCTGTTGTCCTGAGGTTTGCCCTGACACCCTGTGGTCCAGGGCTCAGCTCTGTCCGCAGTCCATGGTGTGTGGACAGCCGGCGATGGAGAGTGGCCAGAAAACAGGAAGGTCTGGGCAGGGCTCTCACGATGCTTCCAGATCACCGGCACCCACGCGTCTCCCGAGGTGCCGCGGCCTGAGCATGTCAGCGAGCCGCCTCCTCTCCAGGCTGCCCACCTGCGCCTGGCGCACCTTGTCTCGGGCTGCCCGGGCCCTCCACCTGCGATCACCTTATCTATTGTCCCTCTGTCCTCAAAGATGATCGCGGAAGCCTTGGCCCAAGGCGGGATGCACGTAAGAGCCCGGTTCCCGCCCGCCACCGCCGTTGCTGCCGTCCCGTCAAGCTCCATCCCTTTGGGCGGACAGCCCACGGCACAGGTATTTATGGGGCAGCGCCGGGCTTGGCCTGGAGCTCGGGGTCGCTGAGCGCCTTGTGCGGCACCCGGCACCGCCTGACTTCCTGAGCGTGGCCGTTACAGGCCAGACCAAGCGTTGCCTTGTCGTCCTCTGAAACGAGGCCAAGCCCAGCTGTGTTTCTTGAAGGGATTTAAGAAATACGTGGTTGGTTCTGTTTTGTTTTGCCAGAGGGTGCGCGTGCTCAGCAGACGGAGGATGCACGCCCATGGGGACAGTCCCACCACAACCCTTCGGGGTCTTGGGCATGCACGCCCACGGGCCCATGTGTTGGTCAGGCTCCGGGTCCAGGAGTTGAACCACATGGTCGGCCATGTGCGATCCAGCTGCCTCAACCACCAGACCACGGAACAAG
>NW_006159771.1:1435823-1442746 GCF_000334495.1 Tupaia belangeri chinensis
CCGCCGTTGCTGCCGTCCCGTCAAGCTCCATCCCTTTGGGCGGACAGCCCACGGCACAGGTATTTATGGGGCAGCGCCGGGCTTGGCCTGGAGCTCGGGGTCGCTGAGCGCCTTGTGCGGCACCCGGCACCGCCTGACTTCCTGAGCGTGGCCGTTACAGGCCAGACCAAGCGTTGCCTTGTCGTCCTCTGAAACGAGGCCAAGCCCAGCTGTGTTTCTTGAAGGGATTTAAGAAATACGTGGTTGGTTCTGTTTTGTTTTGCCAGAGGGTGCGCGTGCTCAGCAGACGGAGGATGCACGCCCATGGGGACAGTCCCACCACAACCCTTCGGGGTCTTGGGCATGCACGCCCACGGGCCCATGTGTTGGTCAGGCTCCGGGTCCAGGAGTTGAACCACATGGTCGGCCATGTGCGATCCAGCTGCCTCAACCACCAGACCACGGAACCAGCCCTGTTTTGTTTCGTTTTTAATTTCTTTCTTAAGAGAGGTATTACCCACTCTCTCTCTCTTTCAAACAATTACTTGCTTAATTTTCATTTAACATTATTATTATTATTTTTCAATTTGCTACAAGACATGCAGTCACCAGAGAAAGAAAGTGAGAAACAAGCCACCACGTCTGGGACTTGAGCTCTAATCAGCCATGTAGAATCCAGCGCTCCAACCACCACACCACCTGCTGGCCCTTATAGCCACTCTTTTTTGTTTTTTCTTTTCTTTTTTGGGGAGAGGTTTTTGCTATAGGGCGTGTGTGCTCGCCAGAAAAACAGAGAGAGACAGAGAGACAGAAAGCAAGAAATCACCTCCCGGGGGGATGGCCACACCGCAATCCCTTCTCCTCCATTCTCCTCTCCGGGTCTTGGGCATGTACCACACGCACCTAGCCTGAGTTTAAACCGCCGGGTCTGGGACTTGAACCACGGTTGACTGCATGGGAGTCCAGTGACAGCCATTATGCCACCTTCTGGTCCCCTTATAGCTACTCTTAAGGGTCCTTCTGCCATGAATCTCCCCCAGCCCGTCCCACGTGGCCTCCAGCATCGATTGCGCGGGATCCCCGCCACCATCTGCACCACCGTGCCCGGCTGTCCGTCTGTTTCATCTTTAAGTTAGTTTATTTCTGTCATGAGAGTGAGAGACAGATAAGCACCTTCAGGAGGCTGTCACGGCACAGTCCCTCTGCCCACCTTTGCCAGCTAGGGTCACGGCACATGAGACCTATGTGTGCAGGTTGACCAGGAGCCAAACCCAGGCTCCCACGAGGCAGCACATTCCTGCCGCACCTCCAGTGCGGGACCCACGGGGACAGTCAGGTCTGCGTCTGGCTGGGCACATGAGGCTGAGGATGGAGCGCATGCAGACCTGGCTGGGGGCACCTGCCCTCCCTCCCCTGTCTCCTGGAAGGAGGGAGTTTAGAAAGAACAGTAGTGGATCCGCCGTCACTCATGGTCACGGGAGACAAGCCGGTCGACTCGTCTGCTCTGGCTGTGCTGGCCCCGTGGCCGCTCCCGGGTGGCTCCTCACGTTCAGTCAGCTGGGGCCAGCTAGCTGCGTTCCCTGGCCGCCGCACCGCTCTGCTTCAGGCCCTCGGTTGCCCGTGGGGGGCAGGGGTGATGCCGTGGCCCGTGGGGCCAGTCACTCTGTAGGAGGTCATGCTGTGTACCACGTGCTACACACACACACACACACACACACACACTATCCCCCTGCTGCATATATACACACACACACACACTATCCCCCTGCTACACACACACACACACTAGCCCCCTGCTACACACACACACACTGTTCCCCTGCTACACACACACACATACACTATCCCCCTGCTACACACACACACACACACACACACACAATCCCCCTGACACACACATGTGCACACTATCCTGCTACACACACACGTGCACACACACACCCTGTTCCCTTGCTACACAGACATATGCACTCATCCTGTCCCTTTGCTACACCCAAATACACACTATCCCCTTGCTACACACACGTGCACACGCACTCTGTCCCCTTGGTACGCACACACGCACGCACACCCTGTCCCCTTGGTGTACACACACACGCATGCACACACGCACCCTTTCCCCTTGGTGTACCCACACACGTACACACACACCCTGTCCCCTTGGTGCACACACACGCACCTGTCCCTTTGGTGTACACACACACATGCATGCACGCACACGCACCCTGTCCCCTTGGTGCACACACGCACGCACACCCTGTCCCCTTGGTGTACACGCACACGCATGCATACGCACCCTGTCCCCTTGGTGCTCACACACACCGTCCCATTGGTGTGCACACGCGCACATGCACCCTGTCCCCTTGGTGCACACGCACGCACGCACACGCACCCTGTCCCCTTGGTGTACACACATGCACGCACACGCGCCCTGTCCCCTTGGTGTACACACACGCACGCACACACACCATCCCCGGCAGCTGTGGACTCTGCTCGTTGCGTTTCCAGGGAGGCGGGTCCGGCCCTGCCATAACTGGGACTCGTGCTCAGGGCACATCCGTGTGTGGCACGCCCTCATCACGCATCTGCGCCGGGCAGCGTTGAGCAGCCCCAGGAGTGAAGTGATTGCTGCGGGTCTCTAATCCGATGGGTCCCGTTTCGGTGGCTTTGTCTGAAGACCGCAGGTTTGCTGAAGGACCCTCACACTTCCACTTCTGTGGGGCGGGCCCCGAAGCCCCAGCAGTCGGTCCTGCCCTCCCTGAGGGCCCGTGTGCAGGTGCCACCTCAGCCATCGCCCTCGGCCCGGTCTGTGGAAGAGGACATGGGGTCAGGCCTGGGCAGCCAGGCGCGGGCCACAAGGCCTGTGCACACCGGGCCGTCGGGCGACATGCCTGGTCCCCACACCCGATCACCCCAGATGTACAACTTGCACGTTTATCACCAACTGGACTTGCCGTGTTTGGCCTTGACCTCCGTTGTGGGCGTCCTCGGGCAGTGGGAGGAGGTGGTGGCTGACCTGTGCGTGCGGGCGGTCGTGACCCTGGTGGTCAGGAGATGGGGGGGCGGTGCCACGGCCTGGAGGCTGCCCAGGGGCCGAAGCCCGATCCTGCTCCAGGGCTTGGTCCTGCAGTGCCCCCGGGGCCGCCCCGATCCCCAGCACCTGCTCACTGTTGCTGTGAGCGCCTTCTTGCTCGGGCCCTTTGGGTTCTCAGCTCCACCTGCCTGTTGTCCTTCGTTGTGTTCCTGGCTCGGTACCCACTGGGTTCCGGAGCATCGAGGGTGGGGGCTGGGGTGGGGTGATTTTGCGGCAGCACATAGGGCTGGTTTTCATTTTCATTCGAGGTTTATTCATCTACTTTAGTGAGGGAGGGAGAGACCAGAGAGACAGCACCCCAACAGGGTTCCCACACCCTTACCTGCCTCTAGCTCGTCCGGCCCCAGCTGTGGGCACGTGTGCCCAGCGCGTTTGGGGGTTCTTCTGCATGCCTGGCGCCTCCCTCGTGCAGCACCCTCACAGAACGCCACATGCCGTAGTGCTGTACCGCCCTTCGGCCCTGGGGCGCCAGCAGGGGAGAGATCGCCCTCCACACCCTGGGGTTGGGTGGGGCCTCACAGCGGTCCTTCCTCTCCACTCTCCTCGGGATTTTCGGAAGTCACATTCGCGTGCCTGGAATGTTTTCCAAGCCTCCGGGGCGGGGACTCCGATTGCAGCCGGGCATGTGGGACCCAGCTGCCTTAACCGCAAGCCAGAGCAGGCTCGCCCTTTTATTAGCATCATTCCGTGAGCCAGCGGGAGTGAGCCAGCGACCCCAACGTGGTCTTTTTTTTTTTTTTTTTAATTTGCCATAGGGCATATGCCCTCACCACAGAGAGGGGGTGTAACGTAATACCACACCCCTCTTGTCACCCCACAGTCCCTTCTCCATTCCTCCCTCCTGTCAGGATCCTAGGCACTCACACGCAGTCACCTGGTGTGTTTGTGAAGCCTCCAGCTTCAGGATTCGAATTGTGTAGTCAGCCGTGTGGGATCGAGCTGCCTAACCACCGGGTCACTGGCTGCTCCCCATCACAGTCTTTTTTTTTATTATTTTATTTAACTTCATTTTTTAATTGTTTACAGCTTTACCCTCCCTTTTAAAAAAAATAATTATTTTACTTAACTTTATTTATTTAATTTGACCAGCGAGGAACAGAGCAAGAGAGAGAGGGAAAGGGAAAGTGAGAAAGCCAGCTGCCAGGTCCAGGATTCAAACCACTGCCAGCCATGTGGGAGTCCAGCGCCCTTAACCACCATGCCACCTGCTGGGCCCATATTATTACTTGCTAGCTTGACCAGAGAAAGAGAGAGAAAGAAAGTGAGAAAGCAAGCTGCTAAGTCTGGGACTCCCAAGCGTGGTCAGCCACGTGGGAGTCGAGCACCCTGAACCACCGTGCCCTCACCAGCCCCATCCCAGCACACTCTTGACACTGCAGTCCACCCCAGCCTCCTGAGTCATGGGCACTTGCATGCCCGCTGTGTTCGGAGTTCTCTGGACTCGAACCGAGGATCTTCACAAGGGATTCCCTTGCCGAGTATCCGTGCCAGACTCTTCTAGGTCTTTGTCATAGCCAGAGAGACAGAGGAAGTGAGAAATCAGACCCCGGCGGGTGGCCACACAGCAGTCCCTTCCCCTCCACTCGCCTCCTGGGGTTTTGGGCATGTACACACGTGCCCGGTGTGATCTTCAAGCTGCCCAGTCCAGGACTCAAACCACGGTCAGCTTTGTGGGAGTCCAGCACCTTAACCATCATGCCACCTGCTGGCCTCCAGACTGATTTTCATAAAAGCAAGAAGTCTGGACATTTCTCTTCGTGGGCAGGGTCTCCCGGGTCTCACCGTACCAGGCACAGCTCAGGTGTGTAGCCCCATTTTAGACCTAGAGGCCCCGGGAAGCCGCTGCGTGGAGGATCAAGGGTTCAGATGAAGCCTGCTCTCCTCAGCAGGGTTCTCCTAGAAACCCCGCAGCCCGGACAGACCGACAACCTGGCCCCTCCTCCTGCTGGCTGGCTGGGCCCTCCCTCCCAACAGTGCCCAGCTCCGACTGCTCCAGGTGCACCTGGACCTTGGCCGGCCCCCTCTGCTGGGGGTGGCCACGCCCCACACCCCCAGCCTCTGCGTTTCCACCTAGTGTAGCAGCACTCTCCCAGCCAAACTAAAGCAGGCGGTTTCTGAAGGGGAAGGAAGGCTTGGAACTTGGCGGGTTTTTTCATTTGTTTTCGTTTGGTGTTTATGCCAGAGGATGCGTGTGTATACATGGGGGGGACAGTCCCCATGGGGCCTGGTCATGCCATGATCCCTTTTCCTCCTGTTTCCCATCCCATAGTGCACACGCCCGTCTCAGTCCAGCAGGGCCAGGACTCCAGCCCTGCTCAGCCACGTTGGCTCTGGCCTCCGGTGCACAGCGTCTAGCTGCGGTGCTACGGGGCTGGTTTGGGCTTAGAAAGCAGGCCTTCCTGCTCGTCAGCCGAGAGGAATGAGACCTCAGATGCTTACAGGAGGGGGGCCAGCAGTTAGCGTAATGGCTATGTCGCTGGACTCCCATGTAGCCAACCACGGTTCACGTCCCGGACCCAGTGGCTTAAACTCACGCCGGGCATGTGTGCGGCATGTGTGCGTGCCCAAGATCCCGAGAAGAGAATGGAGGAGAAGGGATTGCGGCATGGCCATCCCCCCTGGGGGGTGATTTCTCGCTTTCTGTCTGTCTGTCTGGTGAGCGCATGCACCCTATAGCAAAAACCTCTCCAAAGAAAAGAAAAATAATAAAAAGAAAAGAAGTGCTTACAGGAGGGAGAAAAGCTGATGGAGAAGCCCCAGGCTGGAGGTCTGCCCCTGCACGCATCCACTTCCACGCTCCGGCACGGAGGAGCCAGCCCTGCACACCTCCGGCCACACGAGCCGGTTCCAGAAATGTGTGAGCAGCTGTCGTTGCCCTAACCCGGCCCCTTCCGAGAAGAGCTTGTCCCAGGAATGTGTCCCCGAGCTGGAGGGCACTGCCTGCTCATGGCAGCTGGTGCTTCCCCACCTCGCTGCGTCCTGTGGCTGCTGCCTGCCCGCACCTGCTCGCAGCCCTCAGTGGGACTGGGTCTAGTGTCCCCCCAATCCCGGTTTTATTCTTCCCTTGGGGCAACAAATCGGGTCCAAGAACAGTGATCCACTTGCCTGTGGAAGCATCCTGCTGGCTCCTCCCGGGCCGAGCTACCCCATGGCTCGACTGTCCTCCCTGCCCCGTCTGTCAGTGTCCCGTGGCTGTGTCTTTGTGACCAGGCAGGACTGTGTGCCGGTCACGTGCCCAGCCTGGGGATCCCAGGAGGTGGCACGGCGTCACCTCAGCAGCTGTAATTGGGCAACTCCGCTGTGGTCCCATGTTCTACCACGCCCAGGGGAGTGTCTCCAGGGACAGGCCGGGCTGCGGGGCGGGTGCGGTGGCCCTGAGAGGGCTTTCCTGACCTCTCTTTAGGCTGCAGCTCCCGGGTGGCCCCTGCAGCGTGGCCTCCTTGCTCCTGTGTGCCCTCCTGCCCATCCCTCCCGCCTGGGTCCCCCTTCCCTCCGGTCCCCCCTGCGGCCCCCGTGCAGCTGCACAGGCCAGCGGCGGTCGCAGAACCCATTTCCAGGAAAGCAGCCTGTACCGTCCTTGCCGAGCCAGTGCCGCTTACTGGGCCGGGCTCCTGCCACACCCTGGCCGTGTGATCTTGAGGCACCACGAGGTAGCAGTGCTCACGGGCTCTCCATGTGGGTTGGGATAGTCCCTCAGAACAGTGTCCCCGAGGGCGTGGTCCTGGGGCTGGCGTCGTCATCCTGCCTCCCGCCGGCTGCGGGTGCCCATGGCAGCGCTCAGAGCCACGTGCTGCCGCTCCGCGAGCAGCGGGTGCCGGCAGCCCGCGGTGTTTTTTCTATCCAGGGGCTC
>NW_006159771.1:1442758-1443343 GCF_000334495.1 Tupaia belangeri chinensis
GGGCCGCAGCCTCTGCCCAGCCGCGACGCCCTGGGGGCACTGTCCACTGAGAAGCCCCTCGCTTTAGGCTGCCGACGAGCTGACCGTCTCCACGAGGGGCAGCTGCTTGGGCAGGGCCGAGGTGTCCCTGGGATGGGCAGGGTGGACCAGGGGCCCAGCCAACCAGGGGGAGGCAAGCCAAGGCCAGAGGAAGGCTGAGCTGAGAGAGCCTGGGGTGTAGGTGGGGCTTCAGCAGGGCACCCCTGCAGGGAGGGCAGTGCCCGCCAGCCCTGGGGGCCTGGGCCTTTGCCTCTCTGATGCCCTCTGTGATTCTCTAGAACTTTCCAGTCCTGGGGTTTTGTTAGCACCTGGGCGGATTCTAGAGCATGGAGCTCCCTGGGGCACGTGCTGTTCGCCCCAGCACCGGGAATGTGCGGGACCTGTGGGGAAACCTGCCATACCTTCTAAACTCTGCATCGGCAGACGCAGCCACCTGGGCCCTCTGTGGCCTCTGCTGACCATGGTCGGGACTGTGGTCCCCGATCATCTCCTGGGCCCGGCAGCTCCCCTCCCACAGGATCTAGGCACAGAGTAGTGGCCGCTGTC
>NW_006159771.1:1443367-1444720 GCF_000334495.1 Tupaia belangeri chinensis
AGCCGGCTCTGGGTTGGCAGCGCCCGGGGGCCCTTGCCCTTTGTCCGTGCAGTGCTGCCTGGTACCCTCTGTGGGAGGGCAGAGCCAGCCAGAGGAAGCCACGTTTCACCCCTGATTCTGGCCCAGTGGCACCGAGGCCTGGTCTGGAGCAGGGGCTGTGGGATCGGGGCCTGTGAGGCCGGCAGCCCACCCAGAGTGGCTATCCTAACCCAGGACCCCCAGTGCCACAGCGGAGGTGTGGGTAGGTGGGAGGTATGGGGCGGCCACTAGGGTCCTGAGTGCCCTGGGTGGTGCTGCCACGTTAGTCTGCAGGACAGGACAGTCCGTGCAGGGGCTTGGGGCACTCGGCAGGCACGGGGTTGAGCGGGATTTGGGAGATGCCACTGCAGGGCCTCGAAACCTGAGGCTAGCAGGGCTGGGCCTGTAGCCACCACCATCATCGGCACCAGCAGGGTGGCCCGGGCTGGCCGGCAACTGACCTTCTGTCTGGAGCTGCTGGGCTGTGCTGCTCCCTGGGAGGTGTGGGTCCTGCACACGTTTTGTCCCTACGGGCCGAGTGCTGTAGCTCCACCCTGGACGAAGGCAGTGGTGTCCTTGGAGCTGCCCCGCAGAAAGGGATGGGCCTCAGGGTGTGCACCTGGCACCCAGAGCCCAGCTCTGGCCTGGGCGGCGGGAAGGGGCCGTGGACATGGCTGGTATGTGGTAGCGAGCCGGCTGAGCCCCTCTGCTTCCAGGTGGGCCAGAGCAACCTCCCCATGCTGTCCTCGCCGTCGCCGGGCCAGCAGAGGCAGACCCCGCAGTCCATGCCCCCGCCCCCGCAGCCGTCCCCGCAGCCCGGTCAGCCCGGCTCTCAGCCCAACTCCAACGTCAGGTAGGCCGGGCTTGGGGGTCCCTTTCACTAATCCTTGGGGTGGGCCCTGCTGGTGCCCAGCTCAGACGGCCCCCTCCCCTCCCCGCAGCTCCGGCCCCGCCCCGTCCCCCAGCAGCTTCCTGCCCAGCCCTTCGCCGCAGCCCTCCCAGAGTCCGGTGACGGCGCGCACCCCGCAGAACTTCAGCGTCCCCTCACCTGGGCCTTTAAACACCCCAGGTAAGTCAGGCCAGGACGTGGAGGTGACCCTCACCCGTGGGTCCTGCGAGCTCGTGGACCCCTGAGCCAAGCTTCCCCGGGGGATGTGGGGAGCCAGCCCACCAGCCAAACCGCACTCACAACCCTGTCCCGTGTGCAGTGAACCCCAGCTCCGTCATGAGCCCAGCCGGTTCCAGCCAGGCCGAGGAGCAGCAGTACTTGGACAAGCTGAAGCAGCTGTCCAAGTACATCGAGCCCCTGCGCCGCATGATCAACAAGATCGACAA
>NW_006159771.1:1462839-1473113 GCF_000334495.1 Tupaia belangeri chinensis
CTGTGGCTTAGTGTCTCCTCTCTGTCCCAGACAGAAAAAAGGACCTGAGTAAGATGAAGAGCCTCCTGGACATTCTGACCGACCCCTCCAAGCGGTGAGCTTTGTGCCCAGGCCCTGGGGGACAGTGTTGCCAGGCAGCTGTCCGGACCGGCCTTGGCCTGGCCTGCACGGTGGTTCGCTACGATGTGGGGTTGATGCAGTGGCCCAGGCTGCTCCCGGGGCTCTTCAGAGGGCCACAGCCTCCACTTCAGTTGCGTGTGCTGGGGTCACATGCCAGCCTCACCTTGGCCATGACCCTGCCTCTGCCTTGTGGTCACCATTAGCCGTGACCTGGAGGCTGGTCTTCAGCGCTGCCCTTGACTTGACGGTGAGCTCGGGTGGGTGGTGACTGTCTTGGCCACCCCTCGGCAGAGGGGCCAGCTGTGAACGTGGACAAGACGGCGCCTGGGAGGGGCCTTTTCAGCTCTTCAGGCCCTGCCCACCGGCCACGGATGGCTGTGGGCCCCAGGAGCTGTGCACGTGGGTGGGCTCTGTTACTTCCCCGTCCTGCCATCCGTGCCCAGGCCGTGTGGACCCTCCAGAGGGGTCTCCCTGCTTGGCCTGTCTGCTGAGATGTCTCTGCTGGACAGGGACCCGTTAGGGCTGGACAGCCCTAGGCCTCTTGGGTCGCTCCTGCGTTGGGAGTGTGAGGCCAGGCTGGGGAGGGGTCTGGCCTAGCCTTGACTGAGGTTTCCCGGCCTAGGGGGATCCCAGGAACAGGTCCTGGGGGCCTGGCTGCCCCTCCCCTGGACCCGCTGTACCGCCTTGTTCCTCTAGGTGGGGACGGCAGCTCCGAGGGCGGGGACGGCCTGGCAGTACGTGCAGCCTGGGAGCGTGTGGCCGGTGCACTGGGGTCCCGCAGGGGTCTCGGGCTGAAGCCTGGAGGGCAGATGGGCGGTGGCCAGAGTCAGTGCCTAAGGGCCGCCCCCATCTGTCGCAACCCAGAGGGAGGGACAGTCATGCTTCCTCTCCCTGCAGGTGTCCCCTGAAGACCCTGCAGAAGTGCGAGATTGCCCTGGAGAAACTCAAGAACGACATGGCCGTGGTGAGTGGCACGCCAGGCTCCTCGGGGGGATTGCCATGTTCCTCTGGGGGGCATCACCACGCTCCTCGGGAAGGTCGCCAAGCGAGGGGGGGGGTTGCCAGGGTCCTGGGGGGCGCTAGGCTCCTCGGGGGGGGCTGGGCTTGTCCCACAGCGCTGGGGACGCGTGCCAGGAGGGACCCTCGGGGCAAGCAGGGCTGCGCTCGGCCTGTCTCCAGGCCTCCCCGGAGACCTGGCCTAGGAGGCTGTTTGCAGGCTGGGTCTGCCGTGGGGTGCGGGACCGTGGGAGAAGCCACCCTATGTGCCACCCCGTGTCCGATGGCCTGGCACAGGGCCTGGGATGGGGCGTGGTGGCCAGCACCATGCAGGGCAGGGCTGGGGGAGATGCCCGGGGAATGAGGGCAGAGGGGCCTGGGGTCTGGGGCCTCCTGAGAGTGGGTGAGGTCATGAGCCCCACGTGCCGACCCTGCCTTCCCTGTCCCCAGCCCACACCCCCACCACCCCCAGTGCCACCAACCAAACAGCAGTACCTGTGCCAACCCCTCCTGGACGCCGTCCTGGCCAACATCCGCTCGCCCGTCTTCAACCATTCCCTGTACCGCACGTTCGTGCCGGCCATGACGGCCATCCACGGCCCCCCCATCACGTACGTGCACCCGGCCGGGCCCCGCGGCGGGCAGCGAGGGCCGCGTGTGGCCGCCGTGCTCACCATGCCCTCTCCTAGGGCCCCGGTGGTGTGCACGCGGAAGCGCAGGTTCGAGGACGAGGAGCGGCAGACCATCCCCAACGTGCTCCAGGGGGAGGTGGCCCGGCTAGACCCCAAGTTCCTGGTGAACCTGGACCCTTCCCACTGCAGCAACAACGGCACCGTCCACCTGATATGCAAGCTGGGTGAGTGTGGCCACAGCCGCGGGGGCTGGCGCTGCACAGCAAGCCCGGGGCTGCCGGCCCTCGCCGCGGCCCTCCCGACCTCACTCCGGGACACCCAGCCACAGCCTCCCCAAGCCTGCACTCCCCTCCCTGCCCATCGGGCCCTGGGAGGTGGGGGACAGGACCCGGGTATGCATCTACACAGAGCGCTCCCCGACACCACGGCTGCAGACCCGAGGCTCACAGTGACCTCTAGGTTTGGCACAGGCCTCGCCAGAGCCTGCCAGGGTGCAGAGCCCGCAGAGCTGGGCCGGTCACAGGTACAGCATGTGTGTTACAGATGACAAGGACCTGCCCAGCGTGCCACCACTGGAGCTCAGCGTGCCTGCCGACTACCCCGCCCAGAGCCCGCTGTGGATCGACCGGCAGTGGCAGTATGGTGGGTGAGCCGGGAGGGGCCGTCTGGCTCACGTGGAGACACCTGCCCCCCATGGTGTCCCTTGTCTCCTCCATCCTGTAGCTCCAGGGCAGTGCTGCCCAGTGGTGGGGCCCATGAGCCTGGGACCACAGACAGACCCAGTAGCTCCCAGTCACCACGTAGCTCTCCAGAGCTGGCCCAAGCCTGTTGATGGGGCCCAGCCCTTGAGGCTCAGAGCTGACACTCAGGGTCAGGATTGGGTCCCCAGGGGCCAGCAGGCGGTGTGGTGGTTAAGGTGCTGGATTCCCACGTGGCCGACTGGTTCTAGTCCCAGACCTGGGCGTGAAAGTCACTCCAGGCACGTGTGCGTGTGGGCCCAAAATCCCAAGAGGAACATAGAGAAGGGATTGTGGTGTGGCCATCCCTCCGGGGGGGTGTGGATGTCTCTCTCCCTCCCTCCACCCCTTCCTCCCCACCCCTGTGAGTGTACACACCCTATAGCAAAACCTTTAAAAAAACAGTTTCCCAAGAGCGCCGTAGGTGGGGTCTCTGGGCTCCAGCTGCAGGCCAAGCGCTCCCAGTCCTCACCGACAGGGCGGCTATGCAGGGAGCAGGTGCAGACGGTACCCAGCGCACAGCCAGGGGACCCCTGCCGGGGCGGGGCAGGCACTCACGGGCTGCTCTGTTGCAGACGCCAACCCCTTCCTGCAGTCGGTGCACCGCAACATGACCTCGCGGCTGCTGCAGCTCCCGGACAAGCACTCGGTCACCGCCCTGCTCAACACCTGGGCTCAGAGCATCCGCCAGGCCTGCCTCTCGGCGGCCTAGCCGGGCCGCGGACGTGCCTCCCATCGGACCTTTCTAGGTGTGGGCTTCCTTAGAGTCGGGTTAGGTTAGCTTTCCTGCTTCTATCTTCTGCCTCGGGGACCTGCCAGACCGCCTCCCACTTGTGCGGTCCTGGGACAGGTGGCTGCGGAGCCGGCTGCACGGAGGGAGGCGTCTGTCTGCCTAGATCAGGGCGTCAGACGCCACCCCGCGCCCCTTGGGCCGCCCTCCCTGTGGCCTTTGTCTGGGGCCTGGGGGACTCGGGTCTCATCTGCGTGTCCGTGTCAGGACACACGGCTCGATGCCATAGGAGAGCTCGGGGGACATAGGAAGCCCTGCGACACACAGTCCTCTGGTCACAGTGTTCCGGGCCGCGCCGCTTTCCACAGGGGCTCATCACGGGGTGCTCCTGGCCCCAGGGGCAGCCTCCTCTGGGAGTCGCCTCCACCCGCGGGGCCTCAGACCTCACGGTGTTCTCAGTCAGTGCTGCGGGGACATCTGAGGAGCCTGCCCTGTGACAGTCGGGGTGTCATGTCCCTCCATGAAGGGTAAAGACTTGCCAGCCGGGCACTGTCCTTGGGCAGCAACGTCCTCGGAGCCCCACGCGCCCGATCCACTCCAGAGACGGGAGCTCTGCCGGGGCGTGAGCAGCGGCGCCCGTGCGTGCCTGCCGCACTGGGCCCGGCAGCCCTGGGTCACAGAGGCTCCCCTTTTTATATGTGCACTACCCCCCTCTGTGGTTCTTATAATAAATTTATTATCCTGTGTTTGTCAGGAGTTCGTTCATTGCTGTGTCCCCCTTCTCCATCAAGTGCCCTGACGGGGACACTGTCAGCCCTGGAAGTGACAGTGTCTACTCTGGTCCCGGACACTCCGGACCCTGGCTCCCCCATCCACCAATGTCCCATCCCCTGACAGTCACCTCCTTGTGCAGGGGCAGGGGCCGAGGTCGGTTTTCTCACCGGTTCCTGGCAAAGTTCCTGCTCCCTCGAGCAGGAAGAGGCTGGTTAACAGGAAGTGGGGCAAGAGGGCCGCTGCCAGGCCCGGGTGGGCATCAGCTAACCATGCCCAGGGGACATGGCTGCTGCCCTGGGGTGCGGGGGTGGGTCCCACTAGGCCACTGGTCCGCAGGGCTGTGTCACGGCAAGACGGGTCCGTGCCTGGCCCCCAGGAGTGTCCGGCCTGGGCAGGGGACCTGGAGTGGCCATGTGCTGGGAGGGCAGCGGGGAGGCCAGCTGGCCTCCATGGAGGGTGAGTGCAGCGCTGCTGGTGCGTCTCCCAGGATCGCCCGGCCTGGGGAGGGGCACCTGGCAGCCCTGAGGACCCGACCTGGAGAAACGAGCTTTATTTTCGGTCTTCAGCAGGGAGGGCCGTGCTGTCTCTGCTGTGCTTCCACGGCCACGCAGAGTAGCAAAGTCAGTAAGAAAATAAACGCGTCCCGGCCCAGAGCAAGTGCTTCGTCCGCTTCGTCCATCTTGGGATCAGCTTGACTTCGAGTCCTCCAGCCGTGCTAGGTGGAGAGGCGAGGCCCTCCAGTGGCCACCGGCCACCCCGGACCCGCCGCCGAAAAAGGCCGCTCCTGCCGCTCGGCGAAGCTGCTCCTGAGGGTCTGCTTCAGCGCGGGCAGGACCGCACGCTCCGCCGGGGGCGGGCTCAGGACCAGGCTGCGGGGAGGGGGGGGCGCAGGGCGTCACCTCCGGCTTCCAAGCCCCACCCGCGTCCTCCCCGGCCACGGCCACCGGGCTGCAGGCCCCACACTCCCTGTGCTGTGTGTGGGGTGGGGGACTCACCATTTCTTAGAGAGGCCCTTGGTGGAGACCTTGGGGAACTGCGTGGGCTCCCGGTCCCTGGGCAGGGGAGAATCTGCAGTGAGCCGCAGACCCCGCCCGCCGATGGGCAGGGGTCCCCGGGGCACTCACTTGGGCGAGCTAAGTCCCGCCTCGGGGGTGGCCTTGAGCCTCTGGTTTTCTTCCAGGAGGGACTTGAGGTGCTGCAGCTGAAAGGGAGCGGTGGCGTGGTGGGGCCTGCGGGGTGCCAACCAGGCCCCGCCCGGCCCGCCCAGGCCTCACCTCCTGGGCCTGCAGGAGGTTGGCGTTCCACAGCTGCCGGATGATGACCTCGCACTGCTGCAGCGTGGCGGGCTTGCGCAGGTGCAGGGGCAGGCTCACCCCCACCTGCCGGCCCTTGTGCTGGCCGCCCCCCACCAGGGCAGCCCCAGGGTGGGCCTCGGCCTCCTCTTCCCTGAAACAGTCACCCAGCAGCCCAGAGCTGATGAGCCCCGCCTGCCCAGCCAGCGGGGGGAGGAGGGGTTCACGTGGCTGCCAACCGGGTGGGATGCTGTGGGGTCCTGGGCCTGCCCTCCCTGCTGTGCTGAGGGTCAGGTGGGAACAGCGGCGGGCCTCGGTCCTGGCCCCTCAGGGGGGCTTCTCGGGCAGGGCTGGCAGCGGGAACCGTGTGCTGCCTGGTGGCTGCGAGCTCCCAGCCACACAGGGGCACCAGGGCGGGTCCTAGCCAGGCCCGGGAGCTGCGCGCACTGCCGCCCTGGTGAGCAGAGTCCTCCAGGCCAGCTTGCTTGCTGGTTCCCTCGGAGGAGGCCGGAAGTCGGACCACGGGACCCAGGGCTGGGAGGGAGGCGCGGCCACCGGGACCCAGGGCTGGGAGGGTGGCGGGGCCACCAGACAGCCTGGCAGGCGTGGGCACGGGCCGGGAGCCAGGGAGTGAAGCGCTCGCCCGTTCCGGGGTGGGGGGAGGAAAACTGGGCGCCCGCCTGGGCCTGGGCCCTCGGGCTTGGCGGGTGCGGGGCGAGCCTTACTTGGCCTGGCCCTGCGTCCCTGGGGCTCGGTCCAGCTTGCCGTTCTGAGGCGGGGCGGCGCCGAGCTCCTCCTCCAGGTCCGGCTTCTGGGGCAAGTCCGCCCTCGAGTCCTGCTTCTTGAAGTTGGGCTGGGCCCTGGCCCGCCCTTGGGAGATGGCTGCAGGTCAGACCCCACGGAACCAGTCACTGTGGGCGTCCAGAGCCGCTGCCCAAGGTCTCCAGGACTCAGTGTCCCCAGGACGCCCCTGCCTCAGTTTCATCCTCTAACAGCCTCCCTGGGGGGGCTGCTGGGCCCTGGGGGTGGAGCCCGCCGCCTGCCTGGAGCTCCTTCCAGGGAAGCAGCTTCCACCCTGTGTGGCGTTGTGTGGAATGACACCGGCCTCCGCAGGAAAGGCACAGGGATCCCCGCCTGCCTGGGCTTCTGCGGGGTGGCCATCACACATGGTCTGGGGCTCGTTTTGAGAGATTTTCGCTATAGGGCACATGCACTCGCTGGAGAGACACTGAAGAACCACCCCCCCAGGGGTGGTGGCCACGCCACAGTCCCCTCTTCATCCTCCAGTTGGGATTTTGGGTACGCACACAGGCATGTGCACTGGGTGTGTTTCCAGCTACAGGGTCTGGGATTCGAACCGCAGTCCACTGCATGAGAGTCCACCACCTTAATCACTGTGCCACCTGCTGGCCCCCCACACATGGTCTTTCTGGAGGACTCCTCAGCGAGCTGCCATTTCCCCGCCGCGCCTCACCCGGGCTGGGTGAGTCTGCTGGAGGACCAGTGTGTGGGGCCCCCGCGACAGTCTGGCTGGTGACAGTCGGCCAGCCGTGGCCCCTGCTTTTGTAGCTTCACCCCCCAGGCCACTCTACACCAGCCCGTGGTCTCCTAGCCCCCTCCTGGTGGCTTCACTCAAGCACCAGGGAGCTGCCCCTTCACCTCCACGGGTCTGCCCGGCAGGGCCCACGGAGTGGGGGCTCCCTGTCTGCAGCGCCGCCCCAGGCCCCTCTGAGTGTGGGGAGGGTGGCGGGCACCGCTCACCTGACACTGTCGTGGTGGAGACAGACTTGACGGACTGGAAGCTCCCGGTGGAGATGCTGCCTGCAACAGAGCACGCGGGCCGGCCTGGGCATCGGCCGTTTCCCGGGCGCCCACCTGTGCCCTCCGCACACCCCACCCCCATCCTCTGCTGCCTGGCCCGCACGTCTGACAGAGCCTCCACAGCCCGAGAAAGCCGCAGGCCAGCCTGGGGTCCAAGGGAGCACAGGCCACTGAGAAGGTTGTCCCCAAGGCCGTCCAGAGAGCAGGGCTGAGTGAGATGTCTCCACTGTCGCGCAAGGGCTCCCGCGGACGAGGCTCGGTCCAGAGCAGCCCTCTGGGCTTGTTCCACCCACTGGAAAGGGGCTCCCATCGCCCCATTCTCTGCACGTCTCCCAGGAAGGGAACCCTGGGCGCCACCCGGACTGGGACGTTCCCAGATTGGCACCATCACCGATGGGGGACCAGCACGGTGAGGGCACCCCTGGCACCAGGAAGTGCCTGGCACAGTGTGTGCAGGTTCCTGAGTCTCGGCTCCCTTCCCTCCAGCCTCCACAGAGCTGCTGCGGGGAGCAGGTCCCCAGGAGGCGAGCACCCCAGCATGTAAGGGTCTGGGAGGTGGGAGGCTTACTCCCGGGGGCCCTCCTATTTCAGAAGCTGTTTAGATGAGGGAGGGCTGGGAAGACCCCGCACTGTCCCCACTGCCCAGATGTCAGGGCTTGGGCTCCCTGAGAACTCCGCCAGCTGCCCCAGGTGCACAGTGTCGCCTGGCCATGGCCGGGGCAGTGACACCTGTACAGGCCCCCCCAGAACTTTCCCACCAGGTTAGCAGGCGGGCCCAGCACAGCCAGGTGCGCAGGAGCAGCTGCGGGGCTTAACCCAGCAGCGCTGAGCCCGGTCCTACCTTTCTTCTGTGGCTTCTGATTCATTATCAGCTTGTAGTGGAGATCTGAAAGCAAGCACATGCGCTCTCGTTTCCTTTTCTTTGTTTTAAGATTTATTTATTTTACGGGCGCGTGTGCGTGCGTGCCCAAGATCCCGAGAGGAGAATGGAGGAGAAGGGATCGCGGCGTGACCATCCCCCCTGGGGGGTGATTTCTCCCTGTCTGTCTCTCTATCTCTCTCTGTCTGTCTGGCCAGCGCACGCGCCCTACAGTGAAAACCTCTCAAAAAAATAAATAAAGAGAGACATAGATACCATGGGACCAGCAGTTAGCGTAATGGCTATGTCGCTGGACTCCCAAGTAGTTGACCGCGGTTCGAGTCCCGAACCCGGTGGCTTAAACTCAAGCCAGGCACGTGTGTGTGAGTGCCCAAGATCCCGAGAGGAGAATGGAGGAGAAGGGATTGCAGCGTGGCCATCCCCCCGGGGGGTGATTTCTCACTTTCTGCCTCTCTGTCTCTCTCTGTCTTTCTGGTGAAAGCATGCGCCCTATAGCAAAAACCTCTCAAAAAAATTATTTATTTTATTTTATATTTTATTTTTATTTATTATTTATTCTTTTTATTATTTTTTTATTATTCTTTTAATTTGCTACAGGACACGCATGTACGAAAACAAACTACCAGGTCCAGGACTTGAACCTCAGCCGGCCATGTGAAGTCCAGTGTCTTAACCACTATGCCACCTGCTGGCCTCTCTCTTATCATTTTTTTTTTTTTTGAGAGAGAATTTTTTTGCTACAGGGTGTGTGCGCTCGCTGGAGAGAGAGAGAGAGAGAGACAGAAAGCGAGAAATCATCCCCCAGAGGGGGATGGCCACGTTGCAATCCCTTCTCCATTTTCTCGGGATTCTGGGCACGCCGGACATGCGCCTGGTATGTGTGCATGTTTTTTAAATTATTTTATTTAACTTTATTATTATTGTCGTTATTATTTTCCAGCTTGATCAAAGAGACAGGAAGTGAGAAAGCAAGCCACCAGGTCCGAGACTTGAACCGTGGCCAGCCATGTGGGAGTCCAGCACCTCTAACCACCATGCCACTTGCGCCAGGTGTGTTTTAAACCACTAGGTCCGGAACTCAAACCTCAGTCGAGGGCATGGGAGTCCAGCGATGTAACCATTGCGCCACCTGCTGGTTCCCCTCATCTGTCATTTTCAAAGCCACAGCTGCTGCAGAAAAGCAGCCTGGCCTGTCCTGCCCACTCCTTCCCTGCTGTGTGTGTGGGGGGAGTGGGGGGGCGGTGTCCTGGCTCACGTCCTGGCTGGCCTCTGCTCCCACTGCCCAGTGGGCTTTCTCCACCCGGTCTTGGCCTAGGGCACCCCAGGCCCGATTGCTGGTTTGGGGACCGAGTCCCTACGGTGGGAGACCCGCCCAGGACACAGCCTGTCCCCCCACCCTCGTCCATGCCATCTTCAGGGCATCCACTCTGCCAGGCCCAGCCTGGGCTCCAGGGGTACTGAGGTGAGTCAGGATGGCCAGTCTCTGGGCGACCCTGGCCGTGGTAGGGTAAATGTGGTCAGTACCCACGTGACCAAGTGGTCCCTGGGAATGGGCTGGTGGGGTCTGGGCTGGGCGTCGGAGAAAGGGTGAGCCTCGAGGAGGCATGGGGAAGGGGGGCCCCTGGACAGCAGATGCCCGGTGATGGCACACGGGTGCCCCGGGAGTGGGAGGGAAGCAGGCAGGCCACGTGTGGGGCGGGGTGGGCAGTCACATCACTGTCACTGAAGGCCGTGGTTCTGCAGGCCTGGCCCACAAATGAGGAGCCGGGAGGGGTCCCAGGCGAGGAAGGCGCTGGCAGGAGAGTCCAGGGCAGGGTGGAGGTGCCCCCAGAGCTGGCTTTTGGGGTTCTGGGCATGTTCCCTTCCTGAACCTCAGCCGCGCTCACCCCTCTGGGTTTGACTTCCATAAAAAGTTTGTCAGCCCTGAGTTGGACCTGGCCCTGAGCAAGGGGGCTGCTGGGTGAAGGTTCAGACTGAGGTCCCCACGAGGGACGGGCAGAGGGGAGGGGACAGCCCACGGCCACCTGGGTTTCTGGGCTGGGGCCCGGGGACGCGCCCAGCACGACTGGACGGGGTTGTGGAGGGGACGCCCCGCATGTCGGCGGTGTCGGCCGCGGGAGGGCGCAGGCTCTGTCCCTCTCCCGTCTGTCCCTCTCCTGTCTGTCCCTCTCGGGTGCGCCCCTCTGGGCCCCGGCCCGCCGCCGGCCTCACCTTTGTTCTCCCGCTTCAGGTGCTCGATCTCCTCGTGGAGCTTGACCAGCGTCTCCGAGTGCTGCTGCTGCCGGAACTGCA
>NW_006159771.1:1473190-1482608 GCF_000334495.1 Tupaia belangeri chinensis
CCGCGCCCGCGCGGCCCCCCCCCCCCCCGCCGCTGCACGCCCGCTCAGTGGCGGGGCTGCCCTGGCCTGGGCGCCGCGTCGCCATGGAAACAGGGCGCGACTGAGCCGGAGGGCGTGGCCTGAACCCCGAGGGGTGTGGCATGAGGCGGGGGCGTGGCCTGGGCAACATTCGGCTCCGGGAGGGAGTACGCCCAGCCTCTAAAGGCTTTGCGGGGAAGGAACTAGCAGTTAGCGTAATGGCTATGTCGCTGGACTCCCACGTAGTCAAACGCGGGTCGTGTCCCAGACCCGGTGGCTTAAACTCACGCCGGGCGCGTGTGCGTGCGTGCCCAAGATCCCGAGAGGAGAATGGAGGAGGGATTGCGACGTGGCCATCCCCCCTGGGGGGTGATTTCTCGCTTTCTATCTGTCTCTGTCTTCTGGCAAGTGCAAGAGCCCTATTGCAAAATCCTCTCTAAAAGGAAAAAAAAAAAAAAGGTTTTGTGGGGCTGGTAGGGGGCGTGGTGGTGAAGGGCCCTGGGGACTCCCACATGACCAACCACAGTTCGAGTCCTGGACCTGGTAGATTGCTTTTTCTCTTTCTCTCACTCAGTCCCTCTGATCTAAATCAAAGTTAAATAATTTAAAAAGTAAAGTAAAATAAAATAAATAAAAGGCTTTGAGGGATCAGCCGGGGTCGTGGGGGTGAAGGCGGTGGATCCCATCAAGCCTGGGAGTGGGTGACAAAAGGAGAAAGGAGAAGGGATTGTTGCATGGACATCCTCAATTTCCCCCTCTCTCCAGCACGTGCCCGATAGCAAAGTAAGGGAGAAAACAAAGGCATTCCATGAGTCATGTCTGTCTTTGCTTGTGCTCTGTTTTTGCTATAGGACATGGGCACTTGCTGGACACAGAGGGAAAGTGAGAAGCCACCCCATGGAGGAACGGCCACAGCAGTCCCTTCTCCTCATCTTCTACTGAGATTTGGGGCGGGCATGCACACATATGCACCCGGCATGTTTTCCAAGCCACCAGGTCTGGGATTCGAACCTCGCTGTTCGTCATGCAGGATCCGGCATTCGCACCAGGAGTGTCTCCCAGGTCTGGAGCTCAAATTGCACACCTGGCCTTGACCTCTGCACTGTGCTGGCTGCCTCTGTCCTTTGAAAACTAAGCAAGAAGGGAACCAGCAGTTAGCGTCATGGCTATGTCGCTGGACTCCCACGTAGTCAACCGCGGTTCATGTCCTGGACCGGGTGGCTTAAAACTCACGCCGGGCGCGTGTGCGTGCGTGCCCAAGATCCCGAGAGGAGAATGGAGGAGAAGGGATTGCGGCGTGACCATCCCCCCTGGGGGGTGATTTCTCGCTGTCTCTCTGTCTCTCTCTGTCTGGTGAGTGCACGCGCCCTACAGTGAAAATCTCTCAAAAAAAAAAAAACTAAGCAAGAATACTTTGCAAAATTTAAAGCTGGGACCAGGTTGTGGCGCAGAGGTAACACAACCGGACCCATGTGGGGAAGTCCTCAGCTCACGCCTGAGCCCCTGCCTGTGTGTGCGGGCTGCTGGACCCTGTGGTGGCGTCTCTTCAGAAAAATAACCAAATCCAGGTTGGAGGAAGGTCACCCTTCCCCAGAGCAGCTGGTACCCAGTGCCCGCTGTCCTGTGTCCTGCCCCATCACCATGCAGGTCCCTGACTTCTGAGCCCTGCCCCTCATGCGATCTTTCCAATCTTTGTCTCCTCCGCTTTTTTTAAAAAATAATTTTATGTATTCATTAATTTATTTTAATTTGACCAGAGAGAAACAGAGAGAAAGAGGAAAAGTGAGAAAGCAAGCCACCAGGTCCAGGACTCGAACCGTGGTCAGCCATGTGGGAGTGTCCAGCACTTCAAGCACACTGCCTATCTTTTTTACGCCCCTTTTTATGCTGCTGTGTCCACCCAACTCTGGACCTTGCTTGCTTTGCACACGGCCCCAGGCAGTGGGATGGGCCACACACTGCTGAGTGTGGGTCGGTGGAGCATTTTGGTTCTGCTCTTAAGGGGTCCTAGAGTGAGTGATGTTAGCAGAGGGGTGTGGGGATGAGCATTTGAAGCTAGGGAGGGGAGAGTGAGGGGGACACTCCAGTCAGCACCTGACCGTCATCTCTGGGTGCACTCAGATCCTTTCTCTGGATTTAGTGAGAGGAGACCCAGGACTTTATGTTGAATTTGTGGAAACGGCACCGTTTTCTCCCCTATCCCCACGTAATTGGCCAAACCAACAGGCTTGCTTACCAAGGAAAGGGAGAACTTCCACGCTGACAGCTGCTCGGGGGTTCCTAGAATCTGTCATGAGGCCAAGCACAGAGGACACTGGGGCTCTGAGACCACAGGGGCAGCAGCACATCCTAGGCTTTTTAAAATTATTTATTTATTCATTCATTCATTTTAATTTGACCAGAGAGAGAGAGAGAGCAAGCCACCAGGTCCAAGACTTGAACCATGGTCGGCCAAGTGGGAGTGTCCAGCACCTTAACCACCACGCCACCTGCTGGTCCCCATCCTAGGCTTTTTATATTAGGCCAGTTCCGGCCTGTCCAGTGGAAGCACCTGCAGGACGCCCACTTTTCTCATCAGAGGAGAATCAGTGCAAGTATTTGCCTTAGTTTTTTTTTTTTCTTTTCTTTTTAGGGAATTAACTTTATCATTATTATTACCTTTTAATTTGACCAGAGAGACAGGGAAAGCAAGCCACCGGGTCCGGGACTTGAACCATAGTTGGCCACGTGGGAGTCCAGCACCTTAACCACCACACCACCTGCTGGCCCCTGCCTTAGGTTTTTGTTGCTGCAAATTAATCTACCATGCTCTGGATGAAGAAGTGAACAAAGCCCAGGTTCGTGGAGACTGCGGCAGGGGACGAGGTACCCAGTAGCTGTTTCTGCAGTGTCCGGGTGACCAGGGACCTCGTGCGGGTGAACTTACTGGACTGAGCCACCGAGTCCCTAGGAAACTCGGAAATGAAAACAGGTTTATTCATATCCATGGTCAGTTACAAGTTTGGTTTGATTTTTGGTCACGGGTTCCCAAAATGCCATTTTTCTTAGTTTATATCAAAACGTAAAACCCAGCATTTACAATTAGGGAAACATTAACCCTTCCTCCACTGCCCCCCACACAGACCAAACGTGGCCCACACAGACCAAACGTGGAGGCCCCCCTACTTCACCATCCGCAGGCTGGAGGAAGGCCTGGGCCCGACCGCGGCCCCCTGACAGGGGACGGGCACTTGGACACGATGACCCCAGCATTATCAAAAGGTCACCGTCTCTGAGCACCCGATTTTATTGCAGGTGAAAATGACACACTGGCCATCTTCGGCTGTCGATCAGGCGGCTGGATGACTCTGGCCCTGCTCTCTGGGGACCAGCGCCTGGTGACAAGGCACGGCAGGGGTGATGGGGCCGGGCCACTCTGGGACACGTGCTCAATGGCTTGGGGGCCAGGGGTGAAGTGCTGTCCTATCAGGCGCCTGTACCCCAAGGTCTTCGAGTCCTCAGGCGGAGCTCCAGGGGCCGGCTGGACCCCTGGAGAACGCCCCTCGCTTTGCTAAAGGTGGCAGTGGATTCGGCTCTCGGGCTGGAATCGGAGGTTTCTCTAGTTCTCAGGGATCTTGGACACTGCTTCTTCCCTGGATCAGAGGCTGAGCGGACGTCCCCTGGGGCAGGGGACACTGCTCACCTTGAGGACAGGCCTGGAGCCTGCTGTGGCACACTGGCTCCAAGATTACATGGCACAGTCCAGAAACAACTGCTGAGGAGAGACCTCTGGAGGTAGCTGAGCCATGGGGCCTGGGGCAGAGGGCGGGCCAGCCGAGCAGGGCCCCAGGCTGGGAGTCGGCGCGAAGCCCCTGGCCCCTTCCTTGCCCAGCCTTGGCCCGTTCCCTCTTCTTGTGTCAGTTTCTTCTAGAAAAGGGTTTCCGCAGCTGCAGAACACCTGGAGGCTCAAGGATGACTGTGCTCCATCCAGCTCGGACGTGGCCTCCCAGGGCCTCTCAGGCCCGTGGACGAGCTGTGTGCAAATCCCGCCATCTGCTCCGGAGACGCGAGACAGCAGCCGCCCCCGCCCGGTCAGGACTGGTGCAGCTTCCCGCGCTCAGTCAGCAGCGTCATGGCCGCGGCGTAGAGGACGTAGCCCAGGACGAGGAGCAGGGCGCAGGGCAGGGGCCCGACGTGGAACAGCGAGGCCATGACAAAGGCCAGCAGGAGCGAGAGCAGCGTGCGGTAGCTGCCCAGGAAGCGCAGGCTAAGCCTGGGGCCCCGGGCCTGGCTGGCCGCCTGCCTCCGCCCCACTGGGCTCAGCAGGTGCCGGCCGGCCAGTGCGGGTTCGGTAAGGTGGTAGCGACAGAAGCTGCCCAGGAAGTCGTTGCGGGAGCACAGGGCTACCATCCGGCCTGCGAACTGAAAGACAGAGGCTTGCATGGGGGCAGACGGCGGAGCACCAGCCTCGCGGCCACCCCACACTACACCACCCGGACTCCCGTTACCGAGGCAGGCCCTCCCTCCCACTCACCCTGCGGTTGATGGCGGACGACAGCTGGAAGAGCACGCGGACCAGGCTGGTGATCTCGTAGCTCCGGATGGGCTGCAGCTCCGAGTCCCCCTGGTACTCGATCTCGAACCTCCGCAGCCCGTTGATGATCTGTTCTCAGGCCATGGGGAGCCAGAAAACACACTTTGGCAAACGGCCCAGGGGAGCCACTCAGCCTGCCAGACTGAGGCGCGGGGTCACGGCTCGCTAGGGAGGGCCCCTTACCTGGTGCCGGCCCAGGGGAGTGAGGATCAGCCCGTCCTCGCCCACGATGCAGTCTGGGAGCTGCCTCTTCCCGTCCTCGTCCTGAGTGGTCCCCGAGGCGAGCGAGAGCTGGGTGAGCTGGGCCTCACTGAGCTGTGGGGACACCTCTGCTTCACCTCTGCTTCACCTCTGCTCCACCTCTGCTCCACCTCTGCTCTACCTCTGCTCCACCTCTGCTCCACCTCTGCTCTACCTCTGCTCTACCTCTGCTCTACGTCTGCTTCACCTCTGCTCCACCTCTGCTCTACCTCTGCTCCACCTCTGCTTTACATCTGCTCCACCTCTGCTTTACCTCTGCTTTACTTCTGCTCCACCTCTGCTTCACCTCTGCTCCACCTCTGCTCCACCTCTGCTTCACCTCTGCTTCACCTCTGCTTTACCTTTGCTTCACCTCTGCTTCAGGCTTGAGGGGGAAGGGGACGGGCCTCCAAGAGTCAACAAGGGGACACAGACGTGGCACTCCTGTTCTGGCCTGTCTCCCACAGCCCAGTCCCTGGGGCAGGACCCTGTGCAGCCAAGGACTGCTGGCATGTGGCTGCCCACAGGTGGGCCCAGGGACTCCTTGGGAAGGCGGCCGCGTGGGCCGTGGGCGAGCCCTGCTGCCCATACCCGGAATATCTGGCGCAGGTACTCCAGGGCCTTCTCCAGGTACTCATCCGTCTTCCGGATGCTGTCCTGCCCCAGGTCGTCTAGGTCATTGGCTGGGGAGGAGCCGTTGGGGTCCACGGGGAAGAAGCCCAGCCACGACAGGAAGGAGCGGCCGGGCGGGCTCTCCACGCACTGGTCGGAGATAGACTTGGCGGTCTGCTTGGCCTGCGTGATGAGCTGAGCGAGGCGCAGGACCTGCGGGGGAGGCAGATGCGTCAGCTGGCTTAGGGGTCGCCCTCGGCACCCAGCCGCCAACGGGCCCAGTGTGTGCTGCCCTGCCAGGATGGCCCCCAGGAGCCCCACTCCTGAGAGGGTGTGTACAGGAGCGAGTGCCCACGGCGCCCACACACAGGGGGCCTTTATGGGCCAGTGGGCGATCTTCCAAACGTGCTGCTCCCACAAAATGCTGCCTTTGTGACCAGAAAAGTGAGACGTCACTAGAGGAAAGGGGGTGCGGTGGGAATGTAGTGGGGTCAGCACCCACCTTCCCCTCTCTTGTTCCAACAGGGTCTTCGCTCTGTGCCCCCCCACCAGGATCAAGGATGCGTGTGCCCAGCAGGAACAGGGAGGCCACGGGACTTGAACCTGGCCCTTCCCATGAGGCCCTGGCCTTCCCTTCCCTTCCTGAAAGGCCAGGTCCCGTAGCTTCAGGGACCCCTTTGGCTGGGCAGTGCCTGACCCACTCACCAGGGTCCGGACCTCGGGTCCAAACATCGGGGTGTACTTGCAGTCCTGGCCCTCCAGGCTGTACACGTGGCTCTTCACCTTGAAGGAGGCGTCGGTGACAGCTGGCGTCCACGGTGACAGGAAGCTGCAGCTGAAGGTAGGAGCAGCGAAGAGTCTGTGCTGGCGGTGGGGGATGACGAGCTCCGGCTCCAGGAGCAGCTGCTCGCCTGGGGGCAGAGACGGGAGTCGCTCCGATGCCCACGCACAGACCCAGAGTACCCGGGGCTGCAGCTGCTCCCAGAGCGCCTCCAGAGGCCCTGCCCAGCGGTGTCTGGCGGGCAGAAGGCCGAAACTGGGGTGGGGCTGGCAGATTAAGGGCCAGCTCCCAACCTCAAAGCCCCAGGGGGGTCGGCAGGAAAGCGAATGCCAGCAGGAAGCCACAGCAGCCAAGGCCCCGGCCAAGCTAAGACAGAAGCATGAAAGGAACCGAGTGGAGTGCCACCTGCCACCGCCAACCGTCACCAGGGAGAACAGCAGGTCTGGAGGGTGTGCAGCCGGGCTCCGCTGTCCCCGCTCTGGGCAATCGGCCGCCCTCGGGGAAGGTGGGGTTCAGCCCCACTCACCCACACCGCGGCAGAGGACTCACCTTTCTGGATCATTTCGGCCAGGTTGGGCTGGGCAAAGACCTTGGCCACTCGGAACACCATGAGTGCGTTCTTTGGGCTGACCAGGTCCGTGCGGAGGGCGCGCTTCAGGAAGCCCACGAACAGCTTGGTGTATACCAGCAGGTTCTCCTGGACAAAGGGCGCCCTGTGGAGCGAGGGGCAGGTCGGGGCTAGTCTCTTTAGGACCCCAGTTTTCCCGCTAGGGGCAGGGCCCTGCTGGCCCACACCCCCAAAATCCCGGCTTCCGGTTCCTCAGGCCAAGATCTCATGAAGGTGTCAGACGGTGGCTGGGAGCTGTGCGCAGGCGGGGAGGAGACGGAGGACTCAGCCCGAGGACAACAGATGCCTTGACAGGGCCAAGGCCACCACGGCAAGTTGGTGATGACAAGGGCGGGATGTGGGGTGACTGAGAGCACCCACTAGAGCCAGGATGGTAAAGAGCAAAGGGAGCTCCAGGAGAGCCCAGGCCCCAGGCGGGCGGGAACTCACCACCTCTCTGACACGCTGCGGGGCTGGGCGTCGCTGCTCTGGGCCTGCTTCTCGGCTGCGTACCTCCACGGCTGCAGGTAGCTCAGCCACATCTCCAGGACCTGGCAGGGACACGCCGGGCTCTGGGCGGGACCCTTCGGCACCTGGGCCTGGCTCCCCAGAGGCAGCTCGGGGGGAAGGCCCAGGCCTCTGCTGTGGGGCTCGGGCTCTGCCAAGATCCGCCTGCACCTGATTGGCTTTGGTGTGATCGGCTCCTCCTGTGTCCCCCCAGGAGTTGCAGGACAGACACAGGCACCCCGACAGTGTTTAACCCTCATACTGGTCCTTCCGAAGCCAGGGTCATGAGTGTTTCCAGGGGGTGAGGTGAGGGACCTGCCAGGGCCCCGTCCTGCGTCTGTGGTGACAGCTGCTACCCTCCCGCATCTGCCCCAGGGCGTGATGAGCGACACTCACGGCTCTGAAGGAGGCGTCCAGGGGCCAGTGGCCGAAGCAGTGCTGCAGGAAGAGGTAGAGCTTCTGCTGGACAAACCTCGGCACGACGGCCCTGTGGGGACGGGGCGGGCCTGCTGTCACTCTCATGGGGCCTCCTTCACCCAGGGGCCTCCATGTGGGTTACTCTGCTGCTGGGGACTGCGGGGCAACCCCTGGAAATAGGACCCATTTTAGCTCCTTTCTGTAGAGCAAAAAGCCGAGGTTCAGAGAGGTCGGGCAATGTCCTGGGGGCAGCATGCAGTGGCTGGGTCAGCACGGCCCTGCACTGCCGGGCCCCGACAGAGGAGGAGCGGGAGGGGCGGAGAGCAGGACGGGCCTCTCTGGCCAGCCTGACTCCACTGAAGGAGGCAGGTCTGGAGGAAAAGGGAGACCCGGGGGAGCGGCTGGGACTGCGGGCCCAGGAGGTGCTGGGGGCCTCCCTCTGTCCCTGGAAAGGTCCCCTGGGGGACACACCTGCCAGGCCTGCACCCACCGTTTGAACTCCTCCAGGGGGCTGGGGGCGTGGGAGTGGGCGGGGGGCGAGGCCTGCTCGGGCCTCAGGCTGCCGGCGAAGGCGTGCAGGTGCTTCAGCAGCAGACGCACCACCAGCACGTGCTCCTCAGTGGGCGTGAGCGACTCCTGCGGTGGACGGGCACGTAAGGGCCAGGGGCCTGAGGCCGAGCGCACCCGCCCCAGATGGCCCCCCTGCTTCCCAGCGGGCCACCCCGCGGCGCGAGGCGCTGAGGCCAGCACACAGCCCCGCCTGGGGGGCTGGCCAGACAAACCACCGCCAAGTGCCTCCGGAGTGGAGCCCTGTGTGCTGCTGCCTGTCCTGGGCCTCACCCCTGGCTACTCGGGGAGCTGGGGACACGGGCACACCAGCATCCAGCCAGAACAGAAGCAGGGTCTCCGCCTGCCTTCTGGGCGTGTACAGACCTTGCTGGCTCCCCCCACCCAGGTTTTCCTCTGGCCACAACCCCCTCATGGACCGGGCCGGACAGGCCTGAGCTGGGAGGAGCCGGGGCTACTGCTTCCTCCACTGTCCATGAACCCGTGTCAGCCAAAACCCCAAGACCAGCACCTGCAAGCTCGTGTGCCTAACTTCCAATTCATAGCGTCAATGTGGGGCCTTGAAGACCACGACCCACGAGGAAAGCCTTCCTGCTGGCTGTGAGGTCTCCCTGGGGCTGCAGGCAGCACCCCGTATCCCCCGTGTCCAGGCAGATCTCTGCTCTCCACCCACCCTGGCACTCAGGGCCCAGCGAGCCTGCACTGCTACCCTGGGGGCGGCAGGCCACACGTGGGCCACTGCTCAGCGCCCAGTCACTCAGGTCTCCTGGCATGCCAATGCTGGTCCAGGCCTGGTGACACGCCCATGGCCAGCGAGTCCAGGATGGAACCGCGGCGTTTGTTCCTGCTCATCTGTAATGCTACGTCTCCGTGCAGCGAGGCCGCCTTGTTTTTGAGGTAAGGAAGGACGAGAGGCGGTGCAAATGCGACAGGACTGGCCAGGGCCCGTGCCGCGATGCCCACCAGGAGCATCCCCTCTCCAGGCCAGCCTGGCCCCGACTGGGACCCTGAGCCACGGCATCAGCCCTTGGTTCCAGACATGGCACACGCAGGACGCCGTGTGCTCTGCCTGTGAGTCAGCCTTGCCTCACCTCGA
>NW_006159771.1:1482677-1482932 GCF_000334495.1 Tupaia belangeri chinensis
GGGGCCCCCCCCTCCCCAGGCCAGCCTGGCCCCGACTGGGACCCTGAGCCACGGCATCAGCCCTTGGTTCCAGACATGGCACACGCAGGACGCCGTGTGCTCGGCCTGGGCGTCAGCCTTGCCTCACCTCGCCCTTCTGCAGGCTCTGGAGGGCCTGGCTCATTTCCCGCCGGGTTGGCTGGGCTCAACGCCGCCGGTCTCTGCCCAGTCACACTGGCCTCCTTCTTCCCCGGCCTGAGGCTCCCCTCGCCTTCC
>NW_006159771.1:1483910-1511768 GCF_000334495.1 Tupaia belangeri chinensis
GCAGGCAGCCCCCCGTATCCCCCGTCTCCAGGCAGATCTCTGCTCTCCACCCGCCCTGGCACTCAGGGCCCAGCGAGCCTGCACTGCTACCCTGGGGGCGGCAGGCCACACGTGGGCCACTGCTCAGTGCCCAGTCACTCAGGTCTCCTGGCATGCCAATGCTGGTCCAGGCCTGGTGACACGCCCATGGCCAGCGAGTCCAGGATGGAACCGCGGCGTTTGTTCCTGCTCATCTGTAATGCTACGTCCCCGTGCAGCGAGGCCGCCTTGTTTTTGAGGTAAGGAAGGACGAGAGGCGGTGCAAATGCGACAGGACTGGCCAGGCCCCGTGCCGCAATGCCCACCAGGAGCATCCCCTCTCCAGGCCAGCCTGGCCCCGACTGGGACCCTGAGCCACGGCATCAGCCCTTGGTTCCAGACATGGCACACGCAGGACGCCGTGTGCTCTGCCTGTGCGTCAGCCTTGCCTCACCTCGCCCTTCTGCAGGCTCTGGAGGGCCGCAAATGCGACAGGACTGGCCAGGCCCCGTGCCGCAATGCCCACCAGGAGCATCCCCTCTCCAGGCCAGCCTGGCCCCGACTGGGACCCTGAGCCACGGCATCAGCCCTTGGTTCCAGACATGGCACACGCAGGACGCCGTGTGCTCTGCCTGTGCGTCAGCCTTGCCTCACCTCGCCCTTCTGCAGGCTCTGGAGGGCCTGGCTCATTTCCCGCCGGGTTGGCTGGGCTCAAGCTGGCCCCACCCCCGCCGGTCTCTGCCCAGTCACACTGGCCTCCTTCTTCCCCGGCCTGAGGCTCCCCTGGCATTCCCCACTGGGCCCAGCCTCTCAAGAGCCCTAACCCTCGGCAAGTCCCTCCATCCTGACCTCCCCACTGGGGCTGAAGGGAGCCAGCTGTCTGCCCAGGCCCTACTGAGTGCCGGCCGCCACGTGCTGCCCCTCCTGCCCTCAGCTCTGCTGAGCAGGAGCCCCCACCCCCGTGCTGCAGTCGCCAGCCCGCCCGGCAGTGCTGGCCATGCCACGTTTTCTCATCTGGGGCTCAAATCCAAGTTCCACTGCTGTGTGCTCCTCGCAGGGTGAACTGGACAGACCCAGGCCCGGTTCTGCATTTCTGTTGTTCTCACACATCAGCCACCTCTGCTTCGCCGACCTCAGGGCCCCCCACACCCCGTGTCTGCCAGGAGGACCGCCACCTCCACAAGGTTGCACCCTGTCTGCCTGGAGAGGGGTCTACAAGTGGCTAGGGTTGACTAGGAAGGCCAGGCTCTGGCTGGACTGTCAAGGACTGGCAGTCTCTGTGGGCCAAGCCCTGGGCTCCCTACCCCTGCCTCGCACAGGCTGCATGACAGCTCCGAATGGGACCGAGCCCACACCACCCAAGGCCAGGGCCGCTGCCCCCTCTGTCACCCTGCACCATAGGGCAAGTCAGGCCACTGCATAGGCCCGACCAGGTCAGCTACCCAAGCCAGGGCTGAGCACGGAGCCCTCCGCCAGCTGAGGGCTCAGCTCGGCAGAGCCTACGACCCCACAGCCAGCTAGGACCAGGTGTCTCGCTCCCTCGCTGGGCTGCACACCCTCCACCAGGCTCGGCTGCAAAGCTGGGAGCCAGCCCCGCACTGCACTGCACTGCCATGCACTGGTGGCGTCCACCATGGGCGGGAAGTACTTGGTAGGCGTGGAGGGCCTGGAGGCTGGGCTGGGCAGGGCCGTGGAGGGCGCTGGACACACTGAGCCGGTAGTGCAGAGCCTCCAGCTGAGACAGCGAGATGGAGAGAGGCCAGAGGAGGCGGGAGGCAGAGGATGGGGTGGGGAAGGGGAGAGACGGGGCAGGACATGGGAGGGCGGGAGAGAAAGGAACAGTGAGAACGAGCCCAGAGGAGAAAACACACACAAAAATAACAACAAAAGCGCCGTCAGTGACAATTCAAACAATTACAGCCCAACAGCTGCAGGCCGGCAAGATGCCGCCCCCTCAGCAGCCTAGATGCTGTGGCCAGGCCCGCCTGGGCCAGGTCCTGGTGGGAGGCACCCGCTGTCCAAGGTCAGCCAAACTCACTGCCTTCCAGAGGGACCTGCTCTCCCCACGCCCCTGAGCCCACTGTGCTGCCGGGACACGCTGCAGCCACCAGGGCCCTGAAGGTCCCAAGCTCAGCGAAGCCTGCTCTAGAGGAGGGCTCTGCCCAGAAAGGGGCATGACGTTCGCGGAGCTCCCCAGGCTGTGTGCTGGGGGCAATCATTCCTACGCATCTAAAACCAGGCGACGCCTTGGGAACCGGGCGGTCAGGGATGGGCAGCATGGAGCGGAGCACCGGCTCAGCCCAGCAGCCCCCACCCCCGTCCTCCACACTCCATGTTCGGGGGACTGTGAGTGCTGCCTCTCCTAGCTCACTGGATCCCCTCCAGGTAAGAGTCCCCAAGGGCAGGACAGGAGCCCTGGAGAATCTGGCACCAGCCACACACCCAGAGGCAGCAGGAACCCTGAGACTGGGACGGCCCAGGGCCTCATGGGAGGCCCTCTGATTACTGAGGCCTGAAGGTCTGGCCCCATCCACCTCCCTGCAGCATTGCGACCTGTGGTAGCACCCCCTCAGCCAAGCCCAAGAGCAGCCCAGAGCTGGCCTGGTGCACAGTCTGCCCGGTGAGGGCCAGGCCTCCCGCCCGAGCAACGTGCCCACCAGCCGCACACAGGAGAGGTCAGCACGCACATGCCAGATGCCAAGGAGACTGCAGAGGGCAGGAAAGAGCGCAGCTGGAGGCATCGCCCCTCGAGGCCTCCCTCCCACCAGACCAGGCTCAACTGCAGCTCTAGGGGAGCAACGGATCCCGGTCCCTGCCTGGGGAGTGCAGGCGGCCCCACCACGGCCTGCTTGGTGCCCACCAGCCTGTAGCGGAGTGAACAGGTGCCCTGGGTCCAGCCTGCAGTGGAATGTGACCTCGGGAGCCGTGCTTGGTGCATCCAGAAGTCAGGGTGGGGCGGGACTGCCAAGGATCCCTGAAGGCAGGTGCACGCAGGCCTGGGTAAATACACAGGGGCCTTGGGGGACTGCACTGCCCCCACTGTCTTTCCCTGCTCCCGCCCAGCCTTCCCCAGGTTTCGTTTCCTGCTTCAAGGAGCAGAAGTGAAGGGCAGAGCCTCTGTGGGCACCTGGCCCTCCACTGCCCGTCATGCTGAGCGGGTCTCACCTACTTGAGGTCTGGCCCGAATGAAGCCAATGTGGGAACAAGAGGGAAGCACCTCCAGCTCCAGCAGGGACAGCCTGGAGGGCCTTTCTGGTCGGCCCTCGAAAGTGAGCGCTTCTGCTGCTCAGAGGAGAAAACAGGCAGGCAGGCAGCAGACAGGAGGCCATGCAGCGAAGCAGCCCCTGCCCCTGCCCCGGCCAGGTCCAGCCGCATGCACAAGGCTGAGCAAGCCTTCCAGAGCCGCGGGGAGCCCAGGGCAGATGTGGGGGGCTCCCAGGTGCCAGCCGGGATCATGCAGTGAGTTTGCTCTGGGGATAGGGAAGTGCCGCGGGCTGACTCGAGAGGCTCAGGCTGCAGACGTGGGTGGCCGCTGTTCTGAGAGCGATGGCAGGGGTGGCACCCCAGCCTGCACGAGGCAGCGCAGAGGCTGCAGAACTGGCTGCAGAGACTCTGTAGGAAGACCCTGAACCAGGGAGAGCCCAAGGACCCCCTTCTCAGTTTCAACTCCATCACCCATAGGTCCTTCATTCTTAAGGAAGCGCCCCAGAATTTTGTCCAGCCGTGACAAAGTGCAAGTCTATGGAGCAGACGGAACACAGAGGTCACGGGCAGCAGACGGCCACGTGGCCAGCGTGCCTTTGGCAGGGCCTGTGGCCTGGTGTGATGCGAGCTCCTCACAGACTGAGTCTAGGCGCCCCCACCCCGCTGTTCACTGACTGAGCAGAGCTGCTTGACCCTGAGTTGAGTGGGATGCCAGCCCTAGGGACAGTGATCTCAGGAGGGACCCCAGGGTCTCTGCAAACCAGTCTGCGGTCTGGGAAGGGCCAGGAGGAGGAAGGAGGAGGAGGCAGGCTGGGGGCGTGCAGGACGGTACCAGGCCCCACCCACCACCAAAACAGCTGCTTGCTATTTTGTAAGGGAGGTCTAAGGTCACCGGGGTGTGCCTAGGCCACCACCACACACCGAAGGCACAGCTGACGGTGGAGGGGACAGACCGGGACATGACCTACAAGGACCCCTGCAGCTCCCCCACCCAGAGCAAGCACTCCACAGCCTCATCTGATCCCGCTGCCGGGGAGGGGGCTCCGGAAGCTGTAAGGAGAGGAGCCGAGAAGGGGGAAACCTACAGGCCTCAGAGCCCTGGCTCAGGACAGAAGCCCCCACAGAACTGGAGGCCAGCGCCTACCGCTCACTCAGCATGAGCTTCCCCTATTCGGCCTGTCACTAGCTCAGATCTGGGACAGAGACTACAGGTGGACTGAGGCCAGGGACGAATCAGGAAGACCAAGCGCAGAGACCTACCTTAGCATGGGGAGACTGCATTTTCTGGTACATCTCCAAGGAATAATGATGAAGCCACATTTCAACAAATACCTGCAAAAGAGGATCAGCCAGTCCAGTCATTTTTCAACGGGGGTGCCACAACCATTCAATGGGGAAAGGACACGCTTTACGCAAATGGCGCTGGGAAAACAGGTTACCCACACGCAAAAGGAAATGGGACCCTCACCTACGCCACATGCAAAATCTAACTTAAAATGGATCAAAAACCTAAAAAGAACTAAAACCATAAACTCCTGGAAAGAGAGAACTAGACTTCATCAAAGTCAAGACTTCTGTACATCAAAAGACACTATGGGGCGGGGGGAAGGGGGGGACCAGCAGTTAGCGTAATGGCTATGTCGCTGGACTCCCACGTAGTCGACCGTGGTTCGTGTCCCGGACCCGGTGGCTTAAAACTCACGCTGGTCACGTGTGCGTGCGTGTCCAAGATCCCAAGAGGAGAATGGAGAAGGGATTGTGGCGTGACCATCCCCCCTGGGGGTGATTTCTCGCTTTCTGTCTGTCTGGCGAGCGCACGCACCCTATAGTGAAAAACCTCTCTCAAAAAAGCAAACAAACAAACAAAAAACGATACTATCGACCCGGTGGCTTAAAACTCACGCTGGTCACGTGTGCGTGCGTGTCCAAGATCCCAAGAGGAGAATGGAGAAGGGATTGTGGCGTGACCATCCCCCCTGGGGGTGATTTCTCGCTTTCTGTCTGTCTGGCGAGCGCACGCACCCTATAGTGAAAAACCTCTCTCAAAAAAGCAAACAAACAAACAAAAAACGATACTATCGGGGGAACCAGTAGTTGGCGTAATGGCTATGTCACTGGACTCCCACGTAGTCGACCGTGGTTCGTGTCCCGGACCCGGTGGCTTAAAACTCACGCTGGTCACGTGTGCGTGCGTGTCCAAGATCCCGAGAGGATAATGGAGGAGAAGGAATTGCGGCATGACCATCCCCCCTGGGGGGTAATTTCTCGCTTTCTGTCTCTATGTCTCTCTAAAAAAGAGCGCACGCCCTATAGTGAAAACCCCCCCCCCCCCCAAAAGACACTATCGGGGGACCAGCAGTTAGCCTAACGGCTATGTCACTGGACTCCCACGTGGTCGACTGTGGTCCAAGTCCCGAACCCAGTGGCTTAAACTCACAGTGGGCACACGTGCGTGCGTGCCCAAGATCCTGAGAGGAGAATGGAGGAGAAGGGATTGTGGCGTGGCTATCCCCCCGGGAGGTGAGTTCTTGCTTTCTGTCTCTCTGGCTCTGTCTTTCTGGCAAGCACATGGGCCCTATAGCAAAAACCTCTCCCAAAAAAAAGGCTGACTGTATGGTTCAAGTCCCAGATCCAGCACCTTGAAAAACATGGCAGGTGGACCACAGTTTGAGTCCCAGACCTGGCAGCTTGCTTTCTCACTCTCTCTCTCTCATTCTGTCCCTCTCTGGTCAAATTAAAAAATAAATAGGGGCCAGCAGGTGTTCGAGTCCCAGACCTGGCGACTTGCTTTCTCACTTCCATTCCCTCTCTCCCTTTCTCTCCCTTTCTCTCTCTGATCGAATTAAAAATAAATAAATAAAGTTGGGACCAGTAGTTGGTATAATGGCTGTGTCGCTGAACTCCCATGTAGTCGACCGTGGTCTGAGTCCCAGACCTGGCAGCTTAAACTCACACCGGGCGCATGTGCGTGCATGCCCAAGATCCCAAGGAGAAGGGATTGCAGCGTGGCCATTCCCTGGCGGGGGAGGGGTGATGTCTCGCTTTCTGTCTCTCTGCCTCTGTCTCTCTGCCTTTTTGGTGAGTGCATGCGCCCTATAGCAAAAACCTTTCCGAAACAAACAAACAAAAGTAAATAAAGTTAAATGAAGTACTTCTTTAAAACATAAGGGAAAAAAGGGAAAACATGGCAGGTGTACACGTGTACTCAAAATCTGAAGAGGAGGATGAAGAGACTGTGGTGTGGCCATCGCCCTGGGGGGGGGGTGTTGCTTTCTCACTCTCCTCTCCCTTACCTCTCTCTCTCTGGACAGTGCATACCCCATAGCAAAATTAAAATCAAATAAAAAAGGGATCCTGGACCCAGCAGAGGTAGTTGGCAGGGTGCTACTGTGACATTTGAGCCATACGGGAAGGCCTGGGTTGGATCCTGGACCAACCTGGACATGTCAGTCTGACCACACCTGCTGAGGGCCTGGGGGGTGACCAAGGCTCAGAAGGGGGCAGCACCGGGGTGAGCTAGCTCAGGCCTGTGGGAAAGGTAGAAGCCGAGGGACTCTGCCACCTCCCACGTGGATCTCGTGACACAGAACGGGGTGGCGGGGCTCCCTGTGACCAAGGGGGAAGCTTCACAGGCTCCTCACTGAAAAGGCGTGAGAGCCACATGATAGCGATCACAGAGAAACTCCAATGACAAGGGAGGACTGGGGTCCAGGGAGGGCGGACAGGATGTCTACACAGACCACTGGGAACCAAGAGACGCAACTGTATCACTGTGAGAAAAACAAAACCCCCAATAGGTAAGAAGCCATTTCTGTCCCACGGATGTGTGTGGTATTCTCAACTGCACAGGGCTGAGATGCCTTTCATGTTGGGTACGCTCTCTGTAAGAGCCAAATGTTGTATAGCAATCAAACGTTTAAAATAACAATAATACAAATAAAATACAATAAAGGGAAAACAATATCCACCTCTCGTGGTCAGGGGCTCTTGGGGATGGAAGCCCCTGCCAACGACATGTAAGTTAGACGGGCAGGCAGAGTCTCCTCCCCGGTGTTCTACATGCCACGGTAGGAAGAGCTCAACGTTCAGACGCCCTCAGGCCGATGAGCCATCTCTGGGACTCTGCCCGGCGGGGAGGTAGCCAAGCAGGCTATGCTGAAAGGGAGGCCGAGCCCTCACCTGCAGCAGGGTTTCCGACCTCCAGATCTCGTGGGAGGCGGGGTCTGCGTTCACAGAGGTCTGGTGTGAGATGTGCCGCTTCAGCAGGCTGGTGTGGTGCAGGCCGTAGGATGCAAAGGGCACGGCGGGCGTCCTGAGGGAGACGTAGGAGTGGTCTGAACGTGGGCTCCTGCTGGCCGAGCCACGAGCAGTCTGCCGGGGCCAGGGGTGGGACTGTGGCAGCCTACCCAGACCCCCGAGGGCAGGGTCCCGGGTGCACATCCGAGGACCTCCCTGAGCACGCCTGCACGTGTGTGTGTCTGTGATCTGAAAGCTGAGGCTGGGGGTGGACTGCAGTGTGAAGACCTTTTGTGGGTGCCTGTTTCTCTCTATCTCCCTCTCTCATGGAACAAATTTAAAAAAATTAAAAAATGATGTCAGTGGGGCCAGCAGGTGGAGTGGTGGTTAAGGTGCTGAACTCCCACATGGCCAACCATGGTTCAAGGCCCAGACCAGTCAACTTGCTTTCTCATTTACCTTCTCTCTTTCTGGTCAAATTTTAAACATATAATGATAATATTAAGTAAGATGAAATAAAAAATAGTTCTTTAAAAAAGAAAAATGATGTCAGCAATAGATTACAACCTGCTGAATCACACAGCGACCTCCAGGTCCAAGCTGATATGCCTCAATAAACAAATGGTCAAGAGAAAAGTCTTTTTTTTAACCACAGAGTACCCACAAATAAATATGGGAGGGATAGACGAGAAAACTACCACCTGGCAACCGTCCTATTAATAGCTGATGTGGAGCCGAGCAGGTGGTATGGTGGTTAAGGTGCTAGATTCCCACATGGCCAACTGCAGTTCAAGTCCCGGACCTGGCAGTTTGAAAATCACACCAGGCACGTGTGTGCATGTCCAAAACTGAGAGAGGAGACTGGAGAAGGGATTGTGGCGTGGCCATCCCCCCAGGGGTGATTTCTCACTTCCCCTCTGTCTCTTAATGTCTCTCCTCGGAGAGCACACATGCCCTATGGCCTAGTGGCTAAGGGAGCCGGATCCCACATGCCCCAACATGGTTCAAATCCCAGCCTGGCAGCTGAGAAAACACACTGGATGAGGCCAGCAGGTGGCGTGATGGTTGAGGGTGCTGGACTCCCACATGGCTGACCACAGTTCGA
This sequence comes from Tupaia belangeri chinensis, assembly GCF_000334495.1. Lineage (NCBI taxonomy): Eukaryota > Metazoa > Chordata > Mammalia > Scandentia > Tupaiidae > Tupaia > Tupaia belangeri. The sequence continues at coordinate 1,492,474 of NW_006159771.1, forward strand.
GTCCTGGACCTGGTGGCTTGCTTTCTCACTTACCCTCTCTCTCTCTCTGGTCAAATTAAAATAAATAAAGTTTAAACCATACTGGATGCCTGTGTGTGTGTGCGCGCACGCGCGAGCCCCAAATCCTGACAGGATAGAAACATGGAGAAGGGGCTGTGGTATGACCGAAGCCCATTGTGGGGTGCCTTCTCCCTCCCTGCACCCCCCCCCCGCTAGTGTACGTGCCTCCCGGCAATTAAAAAAGAGAAAAAATCAGACCAACCAAGAACCTTACAATGACCTGTAAGTGTTCAATTCAAATCAAGTTAGAAATGACTAAACTTAGTGAAAGACCGACGTCAAAAGCGGAGATGGAGCCAGCGGGTGGTATAGAGGTTAAGGCACTGGATTTCCACATGGCCAACTTCATGGTTCAAGTCTCAGATCCAGCAGCTTAAAAATCACACTGGGTACACGTGCATATGTGCCCCAGAGCCTGAGAGGCGAATGGAGGAGAAGGGCGTGTGGGAGTCCAACGCCTTTAACCACCATGCCACTTGCCGGCCCCAGGAAAAATTTTTTAAAAAAAGCTGAGATAGGCCCAAAGTTAGGTCTCTTGTATCAATCTGCTATGCTGTCAAAGGAGAAGTTCTTAAAGGGAATTAAAAGTGCTACTCCAGGGACAGCCCTATAGCACAGGGGTTAAGGAAGTCAAATTCCACAAAGCCTGGCCCTGGCAGCTTAAAAGACAAGGTGTTGGTGGGCCAGCAGGTGGCGTGGTGGTTAAGAAGCTGGACTCCCACATGGCAAACCGCAGTTTGAGTCCCGGATATGGCGGCTTTCTCTCTCTATCTCTGTCTGGTGAGCATATGTGCCCTATAGCAAATTTTAAAAAATAGTAATAATGATAAACAAAATTAAGTAAATAATTCCTTAAGAAAAAAAAAAAAGCCACACTGGCGGGCCAGCAGGTGTGTGGTTGTTAAGGCACTGGATCCCACAGAACTGACTCAGCCTGGAAGGAGTACAACTAATGTCCCTGTGGGCCATGCCACTGACTGGACCCCTCCCTAAATGCCAGGGAGCCTCACCTGGGAGCTGGCGAGGGGCTGGTGCCCCCGGGACTAGAAGCGAGCGGTGGGGGGACGCTGCCTTCGGTGGGCAGGAACCAGGACAGGTACCTGTCCACCAGCGTGAAGTAGGCACAGTCTGAAGTCCGGACGTGCAGGGACACAGGGAGCGGCTGGGAAACAAAGCTGGTTGTCAGTGCGCCCACCCCAGCTGCCCGCAGCAGCGATCGGAGGGAGGTCCCAGGCCAGGCCCCCCACCCTTCCTGGTCGGCTCTGGGAAAATGAGTGCGGATCAGGCATCCCTTCCGTACCTTCTGAGTGATGAGGCTCAAGGCGAAGAAGAACACGTAGTATTCGAACGGATCTGACGGCAACGTCAGGGACAAACGCTCAGGACACTGGGCCGCCCCACCCGCACCACCCTCGGCCCAGCAAAGGATACTGAGAGCCAGGTTCAGGCCGAGGCCCCCGGCCGGCGGGAACTGGACCTTGTTGTGGTACAGAGGGCTGTCAGGGAGGACGCGCTCCTGGATGGACGCCCTCACAGGGCCCTGCAGGGAGGGAGGTGGGTGGTGGGGCAGGCGCCGGTGCCGTGCCCCATGAGAAGCCTGGCACAAAGCCTGCCTGATCGGACAGCGTCCTTTCTCTGGGTGGCGCTCGGGTAGAACTCCTGCCACCCCACGAAACCTACTAGCAGCAAGGCCGGTGGCTACACACGTCTCACCCCTTTGGCCCTTCCGACCCTCTGAGCAGGCTGGCCGTCCAGTCGCTCCGAAGGATCAGAGGCTCAGGAGCACAGAGCACCTGCCCACAGGGCCCTGCTGTGGTCTGGCCAGGACCCTCCTGGCAGCACATCGCCTTCTCTGTTAGCTGACTTCAGAATGTTTGCTTTTTTTCTTTTTGAGAGATTTTTGCTATAAAGTACGTATGCTTGCCAGAGAGAGACAGAAACAGAAAGTGAGAAATCACTGCCCCCCCCAGAGGGATGGCGAAGCCAGTCTCTTCTCCTCCATTCTACTCTCGGGATCTTGGGCGCACATGCACACAGTGTGAGTTTTAAGCCTCTGGTTCCGGGACTTGAACTGCAGTCAACGACGCAGGAGTCCAGCAATGTAACCATTATACCATCTGCTGGTCCCTATGGTGATACATTTTAAAAAGTAACAGAGGTAGGGGGCAGCAGGTGGGGTGGACGTTAAGGTGTTGAAACCCACATGGCCAACTGCATGGTTTTAGTCTTGGACTCGGAGGCTTGAAAATCATGCCAGGTGTGTGTGCGTGCCTGCCTAAAATCCTAGAGGAGAATGGAGAAGGGACTGTGGCGTAGCTATCGCCCCTAGGGGGCACTGTCTCACTTTCCCTCTCACTCTCTATCTCCATCTTGTGAGTGCATACTCCCTAGCACAAAAGGAAAAAAAAAAAAAGTAATTAGGAGGCCAGACAGTGACATGATGGTAAAACACAGCACTGCAAGGCTGGCCCACAGGAAGGCTCCTGGCTCACTCCCAGAGACCTCCCTGGGCACACCAGACACAAACGTGCCCGTGGGCTGGGGCTGCAGCTGAAGCTGGGTCACAGCACCCAGAACCCATGGGGGCTCGCACATGTGCACTCCCTCTCGGAGCAAATAAAGAGAGAAACATTTTTTGGACCAGCATCTGGAGTAATGGCTATGTCACTGGACTCCCAGGTAGATGACTGCGGTTTGAGTCCCAGACCCAGTGGCTTAAACTCACACCGGGCATGTGTGCATGTGTACCCAAGATCCCGAGAGGAGAACGGAGAAGGGACTGCGGTGTGGCCATCCCCACGGGGGGTAATGTCTCACTTTTTGTCTCTCTGTCTCTGTCTTTCTGGTGAGCTAGTGCACGCACCCTATAGCAAAAACCTATCCAGAAAAGCAATAAACATTTCTAAATAGGAAAAACAAGGTGGTTGTGGCAAGTTCTCATCTGTGAAGCTCCATGAGTCCAAACAGATGCTGTGACATTCTCCTGCCCACTGCCACCACCCTGTAGGGCCCCGCCTACCCGCCTGACAGCTCCACACAGGGTCCTCTGCCAAGGTGCGACTCCCACCACCACAGCTTACTCACAGGTAGGTAGGAGACGGGGAAGTCAAACTTATAGTCTTCGGCTTGAAGTTTGTAGACCAACTTCATCATTGGGCCACTGGACACAAAATTAAACGCACAAACAGGGCAGGTGAGTTGCACGCTGTCTGGCTGTTTCTTAACTTTATGAAATAGAGCAATTTATAATGAAAATGGAACTGCCGCAAGAAAGCACCCAGTACCTCTAGGGACAAACCTATTTACCCAGGATCTAGAAACTCCATGGCAATGCTATACTCCACAGGGCTCACGCGCCCCTGGAGGCAGCGGAGGTTCCAGCCGACGAGGATGCCATCCAGGCTGCCGAAAATGCTCTCCACCAGCCACGGGAAGATGGTGTGCAGCTCCTGAAACGGTGGACAGGCGACGCTGTGACCCGGCTGCAGAGGCTCCGCGTGGAGCTGTGCTCACTGCACCCAGCTCCGTCTGAGGGGTCACTCCCTAGGAGACTCCCAGGAACGGCCCTGCACCCACGGGAGCCCCGGGGCAGTGGTGCCAACTGCGAGGGCAGCAGATGGACTGGGTTACCAGATGCTGGCAGAGCCGTACCTTTGCTGGAAAATCCTCAATGACTTTAACCAAGTCTTGGCACCGCTGTGCAAAGGGCTTGTTTAGAGAGTCGGCTTTCAGGCTAGCCTAGGAGACAGGACAAAGGAGAGCATGTGTCGAATGATTCATGCTTCGGCTTTTTATTTGAAAGTTTGCTATAGGGCATGTGCACTTGCTAGAGATAGAGAGAAAGAACCACCCTATTGGAGAGGCTCACACTACAAACCCTTCTCTTTCTCATCTCAGGATTCTGGGTATGCGCACACATGCACCAGAGTGTTTTTCAAGACTCTGAGACTCAAACCACACTGTCAACCTGTCAACAGAGTTGAATCCAGCCACCGGTGGGCCAGCTCAGCAGCCTTCGCTCAGCTTCTGGCTCAAGTCAAGCAGAAATTCAAGCGTGAGCCACGTGGCCACTGGCCTGGTTCTCCAGCAGCCGACAGCGCTCATGTCAGTGGCTCAAAGACGTTGCCAGAAGAGTCTACGCATCTAGGCTCGAGACGGCCGTTCGCAGGCAGGCTTCCCGGCACCCTCCCTCGGGCAGCCCCCGTTACCCCAGGGCACTACCTGTTACCAGAACACAACTGCCGTCTGCCTGTGCCTAAGGAGGGGCAGTCCTCAGATCAGCCCCACAGCCAGGAGAGAACTGTGTGCGGAGGGCATTCGCACAGACCCCGGGGTTCTCACTGAGCCTGACAAACTAACTGGCAATTTCCTAACAGACCGGCCTTCGGTGCTTACACTACCATGGGCATCAGTGCGAATACCCAACACAGCGAGGCTACAGCGGCCTGAGCGGTCCTGTATCTGGCAGGGAATGGACCCACTGAACTCACTACCCGGGAAGAAAAGGCAGGCTAGGAGCCAGGTGGTGGCAGAGCAGTAACGTAAATGGACCCACGCGGGAAAGGCCCTGGGTTTGGGGCCTGAGACCTGGCCGAGCGTGATCTGCGTCCGCTCAGGGTGGGGATGGATCGTGGCACAAGTGCCTGTCTCTCTTTCTCTCTCATGAAAAAAATAAACTTTGGAACCCAGGCAAAACACAAAGCCGGCTACGATGACGACTTCGGCTGCGCTGACACAGACCATGGAGGAGGGAGAGGCTAGACCACACTGAGCTAAGAGCTGAGGAGACCTGCCGGAGGCATGGGATGGGGAAAGCACCCTGACTGTGTGAGAAAAGCGGCCTTTGTGCAAATGGATTGAGACTAGGAGGGGGACCAGCAGATGGCGTAATGGTTACGTCGCTGGACTCCCACGGAGCTGACCGTGGATCCAGTCCCGGACCCAGCAGCTAAAAACTCACACCGGGCTGGTGTGTGCGTGCCCAAAATCCTGAGAGGAGAATGGAGAAGGGATTGTGGCATGGCCATCCCCAGAAGGATGATCTTGCCTTCTGTCTCTGAGACAGAAAGGGGGGGTGAGTTCTCGCTTTCTGTCTTTCAGGCGAGCACATATACCCTATAGCAAAAATCTCTCTCAGAAAAAAATGATTGGGAGAAAGACCAAGAATTTCAACCAAGAGGGCTCTGCCCAAGGATAGCTAAGGCCTTATTTGCTTTCAAATAACAGTAGATTGTGGGGGCCTGAGTCAGGACGGAGACATGGGCTATTCAGGCCATGGGTCAGACTTGCTGGATCTAGTGAGACGCACCAAGACGAATGTCCTTCCAACATTCACAAACAGCTCTCCTGGGAACTGAAATTAGGACCCTTCATTTCTTCTTTTTTTTTGGGGGGGGAGGGAGGTTTTTGCTATAGGGTGCATGCACTCACCAAAAAGACAGAGACAGAGAGACATAAAGCAAGAGATCCCTCCCCAGGGGGGATGGCCGCGCCGCAATCCCTTCTCCTCCATTCTCCTCTCAGGATTTTGGGCACGCACACACTCGTGCCCGGCGTGAGTTTAAGCGACCGGGACCTGGACTCAAACTGCAGTTGACTACATGGGAGGGCTGGGAGAGCATTCCCGTAACTGCACGGCCAGCTCCCATGTCCCATAGAAATGCTGTTCTCATAAAAGGCAGCTCTGGGACCAGTGACACAGCCGTTATACCAACTGCTGGTCCCGACCCATCACTTTTGATATTCGCCTCATACATAACTTCTCAGCACTGCGTTTAATAATTAACGTGCGGTCTGGCTGCCCACAGTACAGCAGTACCTCCAGAGTCCCCGTGACAACCAGAATGGCACAGGGTGTACAACTGTGAAAGTTCTGGCATATGTCACTCTCTTGCTCCTCCCTGGACTCTGGCTAGGAGAAAACAGGGGGCTCAAATCCACTCATCATACAGCTAGAAACACCAGCACTCAGAGGTCCAGTGACCCCCTACGTCCTGCGGTCCTAAGAACACAGACTCAAGCTTAAGTGTTCTACACCTGAATCCAGTGCTGTTTCCATCCAGTGCTCCTAAAAATGCCACTAGAGGGTTCTTCAAGTCAGAGGAGGGAAGCCTGGAGTCCGTCACCTACAGAAGTGTGGTCACTGACGCCCACGGAGTGACACCTACCAGTAGGAAGCTGGGCTGCTGCAGGTGAGGAAACGCCATGGCTGCCTCCCGTGGAGAGTCGGAAACGGCTGCCTTAGGGAACCACTGGGAAAAAAAAAACAAAGGAAGTCTTAAATCTGCCACACAAGAGAACAGATGTCGTTGCACAATGCCCGGGAGAGCATTCCCGTAACTGCACGGCCAGCTCCCATGTTCCATAGAAATGCTGTTCTCATAAGAGGCAACTCTGGGACCAGCAGTTGGGGTAATGGCTACGTTGCTCGACTCCCACGTAGTCGACGGCGGTTCGAGTCCCGGACCCAGTGGCTCAAACTCACGCTGGGCACGAGATCCCGAGAGGAGAATGGAGGAGAAGGGATTGCGGTGTGGCTACCCACCCCCCCGGGGGGGTGATTTCTCGCTTTCTGTCTCTCTGTCTCTCTCTCTGTCTTTCTGGCCAGTGCACACCCAATAGCAAAAACCTCTCAAAAAAAAAAAAAAAAAAAGCAAAAAACCCTCAAAAAAAAAAAAAAAAAAAGGCAACTCCGAGGCCAACCTACAGAGGAGGGCTCAGGGCTCACACCTGGGCCTCCCTCAGTACAGCAGGCACAGTGCCCCTGATCCAGGACTGGCTAAGGGTGAATCTTAACTCCAAGACCCACTTGGGGTGCTCTCTCTTGGTTGCAGAAGGAAACTTAAAAGGGGCAGGCAGCCTTATAGCCTAGTGGTTGTCCCTGCCCCAACAGCTTGAAAAACATGCTGGGGGGGCGGGGGTGGCCAGCTGGTGATGTGGTGGTTAAGGCAGCTGGATCCCACATGACCAACTGTGCAGTTTGAGTCCTGGACCCAGGGGCTTGAAAAACACACTGGGCACATACGTGTGTGTACCCAAAATCCCGAGAGGAGAATGGACTGTGGTGTGGCCATACCCCCTGCGGGTGACTTCCTTCCCTCTCTGTCTCTCTCTGGCAAGTGCATTTTCCCTATAACAGACTTTAAAAACAAAGAAAGGGAGAGGAAAGAAAAAGATGCTGGATAAGTGTGCATGCCTGTCAAAAGAACTGACACGGGACCAGCAGATGGCGTAACGGTTACGTTGCTGGACTCCCACGTAGTCAACCACAGTTTGAGTCCTGGAACTGGTGGCTTAAAACTCAAGTCAAGCATGTGTGCATGTGTGCCCAAAATCCCAAAAGGAGAATGGAGACGTGATTGTGGCATGGCCATCTCCCCTGGGAGGTGATTTCTGTCTCTGTCTCACTCTCCGGCGAGCACATGCACAAATACACAGACCTCACGACTCTCTCAGAGACAGAAGGGCAAATCTCCTCTACATCACGCACACACACACCTGGTGTGATTTTCAAGCCGCCAGGTCCAGGACTTAAACCAAGGTGGGCCATGTGGGAGTCTAGTTCCTTAACCACCATGCCACCTGCTGCCCCAGCTCTCCAGATTTCAATCTCCCTGACTACCCAGGTCAGAAATGGACAAAACCCAGGCTTGGACTGAGCATAAAAGTCTGCCACGTCTTATGAATGGCCCGATGCAAAGGAGTACAGGCACTGAGGTGACAACGGGCGGTCCAGTGCAGGGAGAGGCTGGGTGTGATGGCCACCACGCAGCTGGCTGGTAAGAGGAGATGCAACTCTCTGCCACTTGGCAACAGGGACAACCCCCAGGATGTTTTCCATTCTTAACTCACACTGGTTACCCATTTGTTACGGTGGAGTTAAATAAAACACTTTGGGGCCAGCAGGTGGTGGGGTGATTAAGGTACTGGGCTCCCAAATGGTTACCTGTGGCTCAAGTCCCAGACCTGGACACTTGCTTTCTCCCTTTCCCTTTCTCTCTCTTGCTCTCTGGTCAAATTAAAAACAAAGTAATTAAGGGAACCAGCAGTTAGCGTGATGGCTATGTCGCTGGACTCCCACGTAGTCGACCGCGGTTCGTGTCCCGGACCCGGTGGCTTAAAACTCACGCCGGGCGCGTGTGCGTGCATGCCCAAGATCCCGAGAGGAGAATGGAGGAGAAGGGATTGCGGCGTGACCATCCCCCCTGGGGGGTGATTTCTCGCTTTCTGTCTCTATGTCTCTCTCTGTCTGTCTGGCGAGCGCACGCGCCCTACAGTGAAAATCTCTCCAAAAAAAAAAAAAAAAAGAAAGCAAGAAATCACCCCTCAGGGAGGATGGCCACGCCACAGTCCCTTCTCCTCTCCCTTCTCTCCGGATCTTGGACATGCACGAATACTCGCCCGGTGTGAGTTTAAGCGCTGGGTCCAGGACTAGAGCCCCAGTCGACTACATGGGAGTCCAGCGACGTAGCCAATATACCACCTGCTGGTCCCTATGAGTAATTATTTGAAAAAACACCACCACCTTTACCCTGACCCCCTCCGTCACTACTCAGAAGTGAACCATGGACCCTGCCAAGGGCGGAGCGCCTCTCGCCCTGGGCCGTGGCTGAATGAAGCCCAGAGACGTCCAACGAGTGTCTCCGACAGACGCCCTGTTTCCTGACCCCGCTGCCGCCTCGTCCCCGCATCACACCCCTGTGCCTGCTGTCCCCGGGGCACGCGGCCAGTGCGCTCACGCCGAGGCCGCCCGGGGCCGCTCCGACCACCCGCAGCCTGCCCCGTTCGGTGCTCGCAACTGCGGCGAGAAGGGAGCCCCGGGCCGCCCGCTCCAGACGAGCAAAGCCAGGCCCGGAGTCGAGCCGTGCAGGGGGGAGGTCCAGCTGCACTCGCGCTCGCCTCCTCTGTCGAGGCTCAGCCCCGACTCGAAGCTCTCCTTCCCTCCACTCGCTCGACGGACGCCAACGGCGCACCTCCGGGCCCCGCGGGCTAGGCTCGGGCAGGGGTAGCCAGGCATGGCCCGGAGGGAGCGTGGGCAAGGCCGGGCCCTCGGTCCGCCGCCCGCCCGTCCCGCCCGGCTCCGGAGGCCGGGGCCAGGCCCGAGTCCCAGGGCTCGTGGAGGAGCCGAGGCAGCCTCGGCGGGGCTCGGGGAATACCCCGGCGCGTGGCCACTCACCTGCGGGACCCACAGAGCCGCGCGTCTCAGGCTCGGGAGCCGCCATTCGGCCAGCCGGCGCCGAAATGTCGTCATCAAGCGGCGCGCGGCGTCACGCCCCCTTGGCCAGGCGGGAAAAGCTCCCTTACCCCTTCGGGATGCTGCCTCAACAGGCGCGTGCGCACAGCGAAGGCCGGCTGGGTTTGTTGAGGCGGTGGGGAAAGAGGACCGCCGCGGATGGCGCGTGCGCAACGGCGTCTTCTGGCTCCCTTTCGCCCGGGCGCTCGCGCTTTTAATCACCGCAAGGCGTGCGCCTGCGCGTAAGCAGAGGCCGTTTATTACGCCCCCTGGAGGAGCGCCCTCTGGTGGTGAATAGGCGCGGCACAACTACACGCTATTGCTTTCGTCCAGCGGGCGCCAGGCGCTGCGCCGGGTGCTGCTACCTAAGCGAGCACGACCAAAAGAAACGCGCCTCCGCGGTCCGCCACGACATCCCTTTACGCCACCCCGACACACAGGAAGCGCTCAGTAAATGTCTGGGTATCTAACGCGGGCGTGGAGATGGTCCCGATCCCTGACCTCCCGGCTGGGGTTGCCCCGGACTGACAGTGGCGCTGCAGAGAGAGAAATGGCCAGCCGAGGCCAGTAGAGGGCGCAATGAGAACGCTCGGCAGAGAGGGGCGGGGCGGGAAAAAAAAAGGGCTGGAGGCAGCCCGGCAGAAGCTCGCGCTGCGGCGGAAGAAGGTGCTGAGCGCCGAAGAGATGGAGCTGTACGAGCTGGCGCAGGCAGCGGGCGGCGCTATCGACCCCGACGTGTTCAAGTGAGCGGGCGTGGGTGCGATCAGGGCTCTCTCGTCTGACCCCCGGTCACCCTGAGATCCGGGCCCCATATGTCCTGGTCCGGACCGCTGGTCTGCAAGAGCCCCCTACCGTTTGGGAGCCTGCTGTTGCCCGGTGCAGGCCTCTCCCGCCGCAGGGAAGGCTCACCGGGCACCCTGTTTGTTCTCGCCAGGATCCTGGTGGACCTGCTGAAGCTGAACGTGGCCCCCCTGGCCGTCTTCCAGATGCTCAAGTCCATGTGTGCGGGGCAGCGGCTGGCGAGCGAGCCCCAGGACCCTGCGGCCGTGTCTCTGCCCACGTCAAGTATGCCTGAGACCCGAGGTCAGAGCTGGGGGAGCTCAGCTGGGCCCGGTGCTCCCTGGCCCATGTGGCAGGTGGTGAGGACAGCAAGGGTGGGAAGGAGGGCAGGCAAGGCTGTGGCCAGGCTGCCTGTCAGTCTTCTCCCAAGAGCGATAGGGCCCTTCATGGGCAACCCCTTGGGCTCAGTCCCTGGCTTCACTGCCAAGAGCAGGTGGACAGAGTGGGTGTCTCAGGGTGCTCTGTCCAGCAGGCCAGGGCTCACCTCCTCTGGCCTTTTCTCACCTCTTCCTCCATGTCTTCATTTTGGACATGGGAATAAGATGGCCTTGGTCCTTGTTCTGGTGGCATCATGACCTCCCGGGGCATGCTTAGAGAACAGGACACGCAGAGGCCTTCTGGCCACCCCAGGTCCTGCCCAGGGGCCTGGCCCGATGAGCTTGCCTCCTCGGGTTGCAGAATGTGAGTCAGCGTGGCGCCCATGGCTGCCCTCCTGGGGTGCAGAGGCCTGAGGGGCAGAGCCTCAGGCTCAGGTCTCAAGGGCATCCTCACCCTCAGGGTCATGACTAGGAAGGAGATGCTGGTGACAGTGCCACCGTGGGGTCCCGGCTCCCCACTTCCGTCTGTCCTCCCAGTGTGTGGTTTCTGCTCCTGAGGCCATAAGAGGCCTCCCAGGCCAATGAGCGAGGTCCAGGGCCGGCTCCCTGCCTGAAAGCACAGGCATCCTGAGACGGGGTGGGCCCCTTTGGGGGGTGCACCGGGGCCCTGGGCGAGTGCCCCCCTCCGCCCGCGGCCCTGGGCAGCAGCGCTCAGGCGTCCTCACTGACCCACCCTCTGTCTGCTCTTTGTGTCTCTCTCTGACCTCCAGAGGCCTCCTTTCTCTCTGCCAGGAACAGTAGCCCCCCTGCAAGGCTCTCCTTTCCCGCAGCCTCTCCGGTTCTGCACCACGGCCCAGCCGCCATGCACTCGCCTCTCTCTCCCAGGCTCCCCGGTTCCCTCCGGCTCTCTTGTTGCCTGTTCTCTCCTTTTGCAGGTGGCGTTTACTGGCTTATCTCTGGGGGTTGGTGCGCTGTCCGTGGAAACTGCTGTGGTCCCAGGAGGGCCAGCAGCTTCCAGCTGCAAGGGAGAGCCTTGCAGGCTGTCCAGCCAGTGGCTTAGAGACGGCGTGATTTCTGGCTCAGTGCATTAGATGCAGCACTACAGTCCAGTTTGCCTAGAGCTGTCAGGCAGGCCTCAGGCCAGTTCTGAGGGTGAGACTTGCACGCTTCCAGCCAGGGGAACACAGCCCCAGGTGTCAGAAGCATTTTGGCTTCTTAGAAGCTGTCCCTGCCTGGATGGGAGTCTCGGGGACAAAGTGGATGTCCCTACCTACCCTGAGCCTCTGGGCAGCAGCCCATGGATGGGGTGCACCTGTCCCACCATCCGCCACACCTGGAGACATCCCTCTCCGTCACCCTCCTGAGCTGGGTGGTGTATTGAGGCTGGGGACCCAGAGCCGGGGGTGTGCGAGCACCCATCTCCTCCCCCTCGTCACCCCGCTCCCCCTCAGGTGCCACCTGTGGAGGATGAGGAAGGGCCGGGGGGCTGGGGAATTAGGTGGAGGAGTTTCCTAAGGGGAGAACCTGGGAACGGCCCTCCACTCCTCTGGATGCCGCTGTCACGTGCTGGGGGGCTCTGGGCGCCAGCCTGGTGCTCAGCATCGAGGGCAGTGGGGACGTAGAGAGAGTGGCCAGAGACCCCCGGTGATGGAGGTGGGAGGAAGGGGCTTAGGAGCTATGAGCACCCAGGGGTCCTGGAGCAGCAGGGTCTTGGGCCCCTGCCAGCTCTTAGAAGGGAGGCGGGCCAGGCTGGACCAGAAAGGTCTGCAGCGGTGTAGAAAGTGTCCAGGACACCGCCGGAAGCTGCGCCTGACTTGGGGCGGGAGGAGGAGGGAGAAAAGAGGGTGGAGAATCAGGAGGGAGTGGGGGCACGGTGCTGGGAGATGAGCAGAGAGGGATCGAAGGGGGACTCTGAGGGAAGCAGGGACAGGAATGGCAGGAAGTTGGGCTTCACAGGGCCAGCTGCTCCTTGAGGGCCTGACCTGGGAGCACAGTTCAGACCAGTGTCCTACCACTATGCTGCTTGCCACCTCCACCCAGCATGATTTTCAAGTTGCCAGATTTGGTTCTCAGACTGTGGCAAGGCATGTGGGAGTCCAGCGCCTTAACCACTATGCCACCTACTGACTCCCAGCACAATATATATATATTTTTTTTTTGGGGGGGGAGGTTTTTTTTGCTATAGGGTGTGTGCACTCACCAGACAGACACAGAGAGACATAGAGACAGAAAGCAAGAAATCACCCCCCAGGGGGGATGGTCACTCCGCAATCCCTTCTCCTCCATTCTCCTCTCGGGATCTTGGGCACGCACGCACATGCGCCCGGCGTGAGTTTTAAGCCACCGGGTCCGGGACACGAACTGTGGTCGACTACGTGGGAGTCCAGTGACATAGCCATTACGCTAACTGCTGGTTCCCCACAATATATCATTTGAATTCATTTCTTTTCTTTTCTTTCTTTTTTTTTTTTTAACTTTTTAATGTGGCTACTGGAGAATTCAAAATTACCCGTGGGGCTAGGCCAGCAGCTGGCCTGGTTCTTAAGGGGCTGGATCCCACGTGGCCGACTACAAGTGTTGTTAGAACCCCAGACCTGGCAGGCTGAAAAAACAGGCCACACACGTGTGTGCTCCCAAACTCTCGAGAGAATGGAAGAAAAGGGACTGTGGCATGGCCATTCCCCCTAGAGGGGGGAGGAAGGAATTCTCTCTTTCTGCCTGTGTCTCTCTGGCAAGCAAACATGCTGCATGGCAAAAAAATAAATAAATTATACACACACACACACACACACACGGCTTACATGGCATTCCATGGCACCATTCCAGGCAACTCAGAGTCGGAGTTGTGTGTGCATGTGTGGGAGGGGGGTTCACTGGCCACAGCCCGGGGCAAGAACACCGTCCCACGGAGGCTGAGCTGAGAGCCTACGTAACCCCGTGTGCCCATCGTGCGTCTTTCCCAGCAGGGCCTGTGCATGTTCTGGAAGCATCGATTTAAGTTCCTGGCTCGAACAGACCTGGGACTGTATGGCCACCCCGTGGCCACCAGACCCTGCCCCCTGGCCCCCAGGACAGCTTTTGTTCTCATGAAGCGCCCATGGGCCAGCCTGACACCTCTGCGTCAGCTACTTCGTCCTGGGCCCTGCCCAGCCTGTGGGGCCTGCGGTGTTCTCTCCTTCTCACCTCTCCTTGTCCTTCCTGACACAAAGTCCCACTGGCCCTTGTCACCACCAGGTGGTGCTGCCACCCTGAGAGGAGGAAGGCAGCCCCGGGGGGCCAGCAGGTGGGGAGAGAAGCACTGTGCACCTGGCTGATAACAAACCTTTATCAATAATTCTTTTTTGATTCATGTGTTTCATTTTATTTATTCATCCACTTATTTTAATTTGACTAGAGAGAGACACAGAGAAAGTGAGAAAGCAAGCCACCAGGTCTGTGACTTGAACCGGGGTCGGCCCTGTGGGAGTGTCCAGCACCTTAACCACCACGCTACCTGCTGGTCCCGATAACAAACCTTTATGTCCCACCCACAGTTTCAGGGGAGGTTAATGGCAGAGTGGGTCACGTGTGGTCTGGTCCGCTCCCGGCTTCAGGCACACCTTGAATCATGGGTGCATTCTGGAGGTTTGCCAAACTGGGGTGTCACCAAACACTGAGTACCGAGATACTAGCTTGTCTCCCTGGGTTCGTGGCCAAATGCTCCTGAACCAGCTATCAGGTAGGAGCACCAATTTATTTATTTATTTTTTTACCTTTGCCAGAGGGTGCATGTACTTGTCAGAGAGGAAAAAGAGGGAAAGTGAGAAAGCACCTCCCATGGGACATAGCCATTCCACAATCCCTTGTCCGGGCCTGTTTGCATCATTAGTGCGCTCTGTCTCCTGTGGCTCAGGGCTATGTGGATTTCATGTTTCCAGGGCTGATCGGTCTTTCCGATTTAAAGACGAACCTCACTGGCTCTTTTCCGCATTCCTCTCATCCTATTGTTATCTTTGAAAACATCTTTCCCCTTTATCCATGATAGAGCGGATGCACACGTGACCAAGACACAGGCGAGCTCCCTCTGCAGTGACCAGGCTGGGGGGTTGAACCACAGTTGCCACGTGGAACCCAGCTTCCCTTGAGCGGTGCATTACTGCCATGCATGGAGCCAGCCTTTCTCATGCTTCTTGGGTTTCCAGAAATGACCTGGTCATTACGGCGAAGGGGAAGGGGGAAACTCAGATGGGGGCCGACTGAGGAACAGGGCTTTAGGGTCAGGCCTGGGGGCTGAGACCTGCCCTGCCATCTGCAGGGGCCAGCTGGGTGCTAACCTACCCTGAGCCAGGCTGGTGGTCTCTACTTACATCTCTCCCGAGTCCCTGGGAGGCTGAGCTGGCCCACCTTCCCCCACTGCATGCCCCAGGCAGCACCCATCCTGGGCTCTGGGTAACCTGTCACTGTGTCTCTGCCGAATCGTGTTCAGGAGCACTTGAACATGAAGTCAGGGGGCCAGGCTGGGAGAAACCAAAGGAAGGCTGGGACAGCCCTCCCCATAGCACCAGGCAGCAAAGATCCCCTTGTTCTGAAAGAACTCTCCAGGAAGTCCTACGGCTGGCCTATCTCCGCAGGAATCCTGGGGAGAACTTTGTAGAGGACATGGTCAGTGAGTTGGCAGTGAGGCGAGGAGGAGCCGAGGCTGACATGCTGAGATGCCTAGGCTTGCTCAGGGTGGTGAGCTGTGAAGTGGGGGGGGCCTGACAGATCCCCAAGACTCCCCGTTGCACCTCTCCTCCAGGAACTCATAGTTCTCCACTGCAGGCGATTTGATGAATGTCAAAGGTGCCAGGGGGAACTGGACTGAGGCTGGGTGTTCCGTCCAGCCAAACCTGTCACGCTGAAAGTGGCAGCCGGGGAATTCCCACCAGGGAGTGCCCCAAACCGCCCTGCAATGTGGCTGGCTGGGATTCCTAAGGAAGCTCTGAATGCCAGGGTGACGAGTCCGCATTTAATTGGGGGCGCTGTGCATCCTCCAGCAACCAGAGACGGTCTACCGAGGTGTGTCCAGGGTAGAGACAGAGTGGAGCTGGGATGAGGATTCAAGGCATTTGCTGGGGGCAGCGCTGCCCTGCGACCTTTAGCAAACACGTCCCGTCTTTCAGTGTTTCCGGCAACAAACCTACAAGGCTCATCGCAGTCCCAGCTTGAGTTCAGGCCTGGAGGACAAGCCAGAGGGCGGTCCGGGCACTCGTGTCTCTCAGGAAGGACAGAGGAGACCGAATCCTGGTTTAGAACCCAAGGAGCAGAGCCTGCCTGCCAGGCCAGAGCAGAGGCGAGCGTGGGAGGGACCGTGACCCTGTGGGCACATCTGGGCCCTGGGTATGGTTTGCCCTCAGTGGGGTTCTCGGTTTTGCTGGTGCTCGAACACCCTGAGCTCCAGAACCACTCTGCTTTAAAATGAAGTTCTGGCCCAAATGTGGGTGCAGGTTTCTGGCTGTCTTCACAAGCCAGTAAGCGATTCACAAGTCAGGGACTGTCTGAACCAGTGTCTTCCCGTGAGCGTGGCTGTCCGAGGGTCGAGCCTTGGCAGGACCCGGATGAGAGATCCAATAGCCAAACCCGAGCAAGAAGCTGGACCACCTCTCGGTAGGTAGGAGCAAACCGGGGAGAAGGCGCTTCAGAGCCAAAGTGAGAAACCCAACTTCAGTTTGGCGGCTGCTGTGCTTCCTGCCTGGCACAGTCGGGATGGACGGGCGGTCCAGTGTGAGCGTGCCCACTGCTGGCACAGGGCAGACCGCACTTGCTGCCCAGGCCAGGTGTGAACCAGCAGGGCTTGCCGTCCTTGAACTGACCCATGGTATGTCTTCCACAGCTTCCCATCGGGCTTCACACTTCATCCCCGGGGCCCATTGGGAGCCCCCCTGCCTCCTGCCAGGGCAGCTCGCAGCCTGAGGATCGGGGGGAACGGCTTTGACGGGAACGTCACCCGAGGAAAGCAGAGTTGGGCTGGTGGAGCTTGCCCGTGCTGACCGCAGCGTTCTGTGTCCACCCAGGGAGAAACAGAGGCAGCGCCGCGCTGGGTGGGGCGCCGGCACTGGCCGAACGCGGCGGCCGGGAAGGATCCAGCCAGAGGTTGCCCCGCCAGCCCAGTGCCACCAGGCTGCCCAAGGGCGGCGGGCCCGGGAAGAGCCCCACCAGGAACAGCACCTAGCCGAGTCAGAGACTCCCCTCCAGGCCCGCCACAGGCCCCCCGTTCTGCAAAGCAGAGGCTACGTGTTGTTTCTCCCGACCGGTAATAAACTTTTTGAAAAATTGAGGGTCTAGACCATACTCTACCACTTTTTTTTTTTTCTAATTGTTTCATTCCATTTACTATAATTTTTGAGGGGGGAGAGGTTTTTGCTATAGGGTGCATGCACTTGCCAGACAGACTCAGAGAGACAGACAGAAAGGGAGAAATCACTCCTCAGGGGGGATGGCCACGCTGCAATCCCTTCTCCATTCTCCTCTCAGGATTTCGGACACGCACGCACATGCGCCTGGTGAGAGTTTAAGCCACTGGCTCTGGGATGTGAACTGCAGTCGACTACGTGGGAGTCCAGCGACATAGCCATTACGCTAACTGCTGGTCCCATTATAGTTATTTTTTAGCTTGACCAGACAAGAGAGAAAGTGAGAAAGCAAGCCACCAGGCCCAGGACTCAAACTGCAGTCAGCCATGTGGGAATCCAGCACCCTTAACCACCATGCCACCTGCTGGTCCCCATCTACCACTTCTTGAGTATGTTAAGGCACAGCAGGTGGCGGAGTGGCTAAGGCACTGATTCTCACATGGCCGACCACAGCTGGAGTCCTGGACCTGGCGGTGCGTGTACATGTGTCCAAAATCCTGAGGAGGATGCGGGGACGGCAGCGCGGCCACCCCCCTGGGGGAAGATGTCTCACTTTCCCGCTCACTAGTGGGCACGCATACCCTGTGGCAAACCTTAAAAAAAAAAAAAAAAAAAAGATGACACGGATAATGGCTATGTCGCTGGACTCCCATGTAGTCAACCGCGGTTCGCGTCTCAGACCCGGTGGCTTAGAACTCACGCTGGGCGCGTGTGCGTGCATGCCCAAGATCCCAAGAGGTGAATGGAGGAGAAGGGATTGCGGCATGACTATCCCCCGTGGGGGGTGATTTCTCGCTTTCTGTCTCTGTCTGGCGAGCGCATGCGCCCTATAGCAAAAATCTCTCCCCCCTCCCCCCCAAAAAAAGACGTAGCTGAGTCCCGCCCGCTGGTCCTGATCCCACTACGGCTGCAACCGGGTGAAAAGCCAGCAACTTCACCTCCTGAATCTGATTTTTGGGCCCGAGAGGAAACCTATGTGTTGCAGGTTCTTATAAACAGACATCGTGTCGCGTGGGCTAGGCGTGACGTGTCCTAGTGCTGGCGGCAGTGGTAATCCGAGCACCGAGGGAGACGCCGTCTCCACGTCACCTCAGTGTGACGTCTGGGTGGGTGGGCTGTGACCGCCTGTGGACCATGAATGCCCGCTTTCCTCCAAGTCCCCTGACCTCTCATATCTGACAGCCAACCATGGCCCCACCCACACACCTCAGAGTGAAACACCAAGTTCTAACTTTGGTCAGCACATCCCATCGATGGAGAAGCCCGAAAAGTAGCAAATTCAACCGGAAAACCTAACTCAATTTTCCTAGGATTTAGCTGATCTTTTTTTTTTTTATTTTAAAGAATTCTTTTATTCACTATTATCTAATCTGACAAGAGACAGAGTGAGAGGAGAGCAAGCCACCAGGCACAGGACTTGAACCACTGTCGGCCATGTGGGAGTGCAGTGCTTTTTAACCACCTCGCCAGCTGCCACCCTGGACTTAGCTGATATGTATGCTTTGGTACCTCAGATTTGAAATGCTGCATGTTTCCCCACTCCGGCGGGCAGGACCCAGTGTAGGACAGACCGAGGTTGTGTTTTGTACAGAAACTTTAATTGTGAACAACCTGAACATAGCCATGCCGGACAACGGTGGGAGTGCACCGCAGAGGCCCACCTGCCGCCTGCCGGCCTCCCCGCCGCTCAGTACTCCTCCCCTTCTTCTGCCTCTGCCTCCACGGAGTCCACGCCCACCTCCTCGTAGTCCTTCTCCAGGGCTGCCAGGTCCTCCCGGGCCTCGGAGAACTCGCCCTCCTCCATGCCTTCTCCCACGTACCAGTGCACGAAGGCCCGCTTGGCATACATGAGGTCGAACTTGTGGTCCAGGCGGGCCCAGGCCTCGGCGATGGCCGTGGTGTTGCTCAGCATGCACACGGCCCGCTGCACCTTGGCCAGGTCTCCCCCGGGGACCACGGTGGGGGGCTGGTAGTTGATGCCCACCTGCCAACGAAGGGGAAGAAAACATTCTGTGAAGCTTGTAGCAAACCCAGAAATGACGGCTACTTTTCCTCAAGGAGCAGACAACACGGCGGCACCTGCTAGGGACCAGGGACCCCCAAACATGCTCGGAGCCATCTTCCTGCAGGCGGGATGCTGGGGTGGTGGTTCCAGACAAAGGCAGGGGAGGGACCAGCAGGTGGGCATAGTGGTCCCATTTTGGGGACGAGTGGACGCCACAGATTAGGCGTAGTTGCTGGACTTCCACATGGCTGACCGTAGTTCGAGTCCTGGACTTAGTTGCTTGAAACTCACACCGTGTGTGTGTGTGTGTGTATGTGTGTGTGTGTGCATGCGTGTATGCCCACAGACCTAGGAGAAGGGACTGCGACGTGGCCATCCCCCCGGGGGGTGATTTCTGACTTTCCCTCCTACTGTCTCTGTCTCTCTGGGGGCACATGCACTCTATGGCAAAAACTTAAAAAAAAAAAAAA
>NW_006159771.1:1512172-1514774 GCF_000334495.1 Tupaia belangeri chinensis
TACCTTGTGGTCCAGGCGGGCCCAGGCATCGGCGATGGCCGTGGTGTTGCTCAGCATGCACACGGCCCGCTGCACCTTGGCCAGGTCTCCCCCGGGGACCACGGTGGGGGGCTGGTAGTTGATGCCCACCTGCCAACGAAGGGGAAGAAAACATTCTGTGAAGCTTGTAGCAAACCCAGAAATGACGGCTACTTTTCCTCAAGGAGCAGACAACACGGCGGCACCTGCTAGGGACCAGGGACCCCCAAACATGCTCGGAGCCATCTTCCTGCAGGCGGGATGCTGGGGTGGTGGTTCCAGACAAAGGCAGGGGAGGGACCAGCAGGTGGGCATAGTGGTCCCATTTTGGGGACGAGTGGACGCCACAGATTAGGCGTAGTTGCTGGACTTCCACATGGCTGACCGTAGTTCGAGTCCTGGACTTAGTTGCTTGAAACTCACACCGTGTGTGTGTGTGTGTGTATGTGTGTGTGTGTGCATGCGTGTATGCCCACAGACCTAGGAGAAGGGACTGCGACGTGGCCATCCCCCCGGGGGGTGATTTCTGACTTTCCCTCCTACTGTCTCTGTCTCTCTGGGGGCACATGCACTCTATGGCAAAAACTTAAAAAAAAAAAAAAAGAAAGAAAGAAAACTTACACATGGATTTCAAAGGGTCGCACCAACCTAACTCTGTACATTCGTCCTGTTTCCCCACAAATGTTCTGTAGTCCCCTCATATGCAAAAGTGACAAGGCAGAGGTCAAAGGTCAAATGAACGCTGCTACCCCAGCAGCATGAGGTGCGTGGAAGTGTGTGCTCAAGTGTGTGGGGAGTGATATGCCAACCTAAGGATCGAAGATTTCCAAGGGGCCGGCAGGTGGTGTGGTGGTTAAGGCGCTGGACTCCCACATGGCTGACCACAGTTCAAGTCCTGGACCTGGCGGCTTGTGTTGTCTCCGTCTTTCTCTGGTGAACACATGAGCCTTTTTGCAAACTAAAATAATAATAACAATGATAAATAAATCATTCTTTTTAAAAAGGGAGGAATTCCAGGAACAGGGGTAACGTGACCTGAGGCCTTGGGAGTTGTGCAGAGGGCCGCCTAGAGCGGAGGTCAGAGCTGTCTGTGAAGAGGGAGACTGCAGGTTGCAGGCTTATGGCCACGTGGGCTCGCTCACAACCGTGGACCCAGCTGCTGTCCTGCACAAGCAGCAGGGCACAGCTGTGAACAGACGAGCGTGGCTGAGTGCACAGGAACCTCATTTACAGAATTAGGCAGCTGGTCTACCCACATGCCAACCCGGAAGGAGATAACCCAGCGCAGGAATCTTCGTGACGCTGACGAGTGCAGGGGAGGCAGCAGGGAAAGCAGAGGACGCACGGTGATAGGACGAGGCTTGTGACCGACTACTGGGACTACCGGGAAATGCTGGGAAGGGAAGGGACGGCAGCCTCTCACGTGTCCGCAGGCTGCGGTGAACTTAGTGCCAGAATTTTCCCCTAAGTGTTGCCATAGGAAGTGTGCTTTCACAGGAGCGAGCCAACGTCGGGGCAGGGGGCCAAGAAATCACCCTCCGGGGAGACGGCCACCTGACGACCCCTTCCTCGTCCTCCGTGTAGGGTCTGGGCACCAGGGCACACCAGTGTCCTCTTCAAGCTGCCGGGTCAGGGCCTTGACCCATGCAGTCGGCCACAAGTATCACCATAATGCCCTTAATATTATTCCATTTCTAAGCTCAGCCTGCACTTCCCACACTAATCCTAGCACCTAGAAAGGGACACGAAAATCTTTCAGAAAATGCTCTACCCTGTTCAAAAAGAGGAAAGGAGAGCAAGCGCATCGCACCATGGGCGAGCAGTGCGGTGACTCGGAGGACAGGAGACACTGAGTAAATACCGCTCTGCTTCACCAATTCATGACCGGAGCCTGGCCGACGTGGAACAGGGACAGGCTCCGCGCAGGCTGAGGGCCCCGGGGGACGCAGGGTCTACGGGTCTGCACGAGGACCCGACCTCGCCCGGTCCTACCTTGAACCCCGTCGGGCACCAGTCCACAAACTGGATGGTGCGCTTGGTCTTGATGGTGGCGATGGCCGCGTTGACGTCCTTGGGGACCACGTCCCCCCGGTACAGCATGCAGCAGGCCATGTACTTGCCGTGGCGAGGGTCACACTTGACCATCTGGTTGGCCGGCTCGAAGCAGGCGTTGGTGATCTCGGCCACGGACAGCTGCTCGTGGTAGGCCTTCTCGGCCGAGATGACCGGGGCGTAGGTGGCCAGGGGGAAGTGGATGCGGGGGTAGGGCACCAGGTTGGTCTGGAACTCCGTCAGGTCCACGTTGAGGGCCCCGTCGAAGCGCAGGGAGGCGGTGATGGAGGACACGATCTGCCCGATGAGCCGGTTGAGGTTGGTGTAGGTGGGGCGCTCGATGTCCAGGTTGCGCCGACAGATGTCGTAGATGGCCTCGTTGTCCACCATGAAGGCGCAGTCCGAGTCCTCAGGGTGGTGTGGGTGGTCAGGATGGAGTTGTAGGGCTCCACCACGGCCGTGGACACCTGGGGGGCCGGGTAGATGGCGAACTCCAGCTTGGACTTCTTGCCGTAGTCCACCGAGAGCCCCT
>NW_006159771.1:1514997-1516711 GCF_000334495.1 Tupaia belangeri chinensis
ATCCGGTCCGGGACCAGGTCCACGATCTCCTTGCCGATGGTGTAGTGGCCTCTGGCGTAATTATTGGCCGCGTCCTCCTTCCCGGTGATCAGCTGCTCCGGGTGGAAGAGCTGCCTGTAGGTCCCTGTGCGCACCTCATCTGCAAAGACAGCGCGTGCCGTGAGCCCGGGAGGCCTGCTGTCCTCACCCAGGGGACACGTTCGGGGACGGCGGGATTCTACCACGCCCGTGCTGCTGCTTGTAGGTCACAGGCCCTGTGGGCGGCCCCTCAGCACCCTGGTTACGAGAGCCCGACCACGTGGATGGCTGGGTCCCAGCAGCTGTAAAAGCACACGGGATGCGTGTGCAAGGCCACCCAGAATCCTGACAGGAAGGAGGAATGAGAGAAAAAGGCTGCAGTGAAATCGCGCCCCAGTGGGAGGGGCTTAGACTGCCCGTGTCTGTCAAGTGTAATACCCTCTGCCAATCAGGGCGAGCGCTGGCCCAACAGCACGGCAGCTAAGCCCTGTGCAGGGAGCTGGTCCCACCTGGCTGACCACGGTTCGAATCCCAGCCCCTGAAAAACACCCTGGATGTGTAAGCATGTCTGTGCGTGCATGTGTGTGTGTGTGTGTGTGTGTATGCCAAGTCCTGGCAGAAAAGAGAAACAGGAAAAAAGACTATAGTATGACCGCGCCCACTGGGAAGAGCTTTCTCTCTCTCTCTCTCTCTCTGGCAAGGACACGCGCCCTTCTGGCTATTAAAAAAAAAAACTTAAAAATGAAACTCTGTGTGTGACTCACAGACCTCAAGTGCAGTTTTTGGCTCCAGGAAGGTAAAGCAAACTCACGGCACCAACGCCGCCCTGACCAGTTCCCAGGGAAGGACCTGGTTCTCCCCCACACAGGGCACTTATGGGCACGTATTTCCTTCCTACCTGCAGTGACATCAAGGGGTGGAATTAAAACCCCTCAAACTGCAGCCCCAGGTCAGCGAGGCCCCGTCAGGGCAGTCTGTCGGGCGCCCTCTGGGCCTGGGCCTCCCAGGCTGTAGCGGACTCTGCCGTGTCCGGGCCTAGAACAGCTCTCTGCAGCTCTCCTTGATCTACCCGGGGCCTCACGTCAGAGGAGCCGGCGCACGTCCTTCCCCACCTTTAGGTCTAAGACGAGGTGGACCCCGTGCAGGGCGTGAGCGCACACAGCTCCCGGGAACCAAGGCCGAGCCCGGGCCGGGCCGAGGGCGCGGCCGCCACCTTCCTGCCCGCAGAGCAGCTGTCCCTACAGGCCGGTTTTCCTAAACGGGCACCTGAGCCCCAGTCAGGCCCTCCGGTGTCCCCTGACAGTGTCGCGAGCACCCTCACGTCCTGCCCTCTCCTCGCAGGGTTCTTGGAGGCCTCACCGAAGTCCTCCCTCCTCCCAGAAGGCCGCCGCCCAGCGCCGGGCCCTACCGACCACGGTGGGCTCCAGGTCCACGAACACCGCCCTGGGCACGTGCTTGCCGGCCCCCGTCTCGCTGAAGAACGTGTTGAACGAGTCGTCCCCGCCGCCGATGGTTTTGTCACTCGGCATCTGGCCATCGGGCTGGATTCCGTGTTCAAGGCAGTACAGCTCCCAGCAGGCATTGCCGATCTGGACACCCGCCTGCCCCACGTGGATGGAGATGCACTCGCGCTGGGGGCGGGAACAGAACGGGACCCCTTCAGGGAACCTGACACTGTGCACAAACCAGACGTCAT
>NW_006159771.1:1517625-1519512 GCF_000334495.1 Tupaia belangeri chinensis
GGCGTGAGTTTTAAGCCACCGGGTCCGGGACTCGAATGGCAGTCGACTGCACGGGAGTCCAGCCACATAGCCATTATGCCAACTGCTGGTCCTTCATGACACATTTTTACACAGAGAAGTGCATCATGTCTTTTCCGACAACCCACTATCTTACGCAATGGCTTGGAAACCAGACATTATATATAAAATGACACTCTTCAGTTCCTGGACAACAGGTGGCATACGAAGGATTCTCAGAACAGAGAAATGAAGTGAAGCCCTATCATCGCTCCATTATGCCAACTGCTGGTCCTTCATGACACATTTTTACACAGAGAAGTGCATCATGTCTTTTCCGACAACCCACTATCTTACGCAATGGCTTGGAAACCAGACATTATATATAAAATGACACTCTTCAGTTCCTGGACAACAGGTGGCATACGAAGGATTCTCAGAACAGAGAAATGAAGTGAAGCCCTATCATCGCTCCCAAAGCCTGACTGGGGAGTTTCCAGGTGCAGTGGAGACAGAAGACAGACAAACCAGAGCTGGGGAGAGAGAATTTGGGGTTCAAGGAGGCCGAGGCAATAGAAACCAGAAGCTGGTGGCCAGACAGGGGCCAGCAGCACTGTGAGAGCCATGCAGGGCTTGAGGACCGGGGCTCACCCAGGGCTGAGTATCAGGGCCCAGAGGCTTCCTGACTCCCAAAGGACTGAATGGAATCCTCGGTAGTGAGACTAAGTGCGGCCTTGACCAAGGGCTGTTCTGAACTCACAAAAGCCCAACACCAGCAAAAGAGCCAACTAGTTCCCGCCTGTTCACTGCATCCCAGAAAAAGCCTCCCCAAATTTAAAGGAATAACAAAAAAGCTAGCACTCAGTAATGTTAAAATTCATGTCTGGTACCCAAGCTAAATTTATCAAGCATAAAAAAATTTTTTAAAAAAAGGCAAGAAAATATGACCATAATGAAGATAAAACGCAATCAATAAAACAGCCACAAATGGGGACAAGCAGATGGCGTAGTGGTTATGTCGCTGGACTCCCACAAGGTCAAGTGTGGTTCAAGTCCTGAACCAGGTGGCTTGAAACTCACACGGGGCACATTTTCTGTGCTCAAAATCCCAAGAGGAGAACGGAGGAGAAAGGATTGCAACGTGGTAAACCCCCCAGCGGGTGATTCCTCACTTTCTGTTTCTGGTGAGCACGTGCAGCTTATGGCACAAAATCCTCTCTGGGGGGAAAATGTCACAAATTACATATATGATAGAACTGGTCAGTACTGGTGCCAGCAGGTGGTATGGTGGTTACGGTACTAGACTTCCACATAGCCAAATGTGGTCTGGATCTCCGACCTGCTGGCTTGAAACTCATGCCAGGCTCGTATGCACGCTCAAATCCCAGGAGGAGAATGGAGAAGGGATTGCAGCAAGCCCATCCCCCCAGGTGTGATTTCTCACTTTCCCTCTACTTCTCTCCAGCAAATGCATGCACCCTATAGCAAAACAAAACAAAACAAAACTTAGTAGATATTCAGGACCAGCAGTTGGTGTAATGGCTGTGTTGCTGAACTCCTATGCAGTCGACCGCAGATCGAGTCCCCCGGACCCGGTGGCTTAAACTCACACCAGGCGTGTGTGCGTATGTGCCCAAGATCCCGAGAGGAGAATGGAGGAGAAGGGATTGCAGTGTAGCCATCCTCCCTGGGGGGAGGGCATTTCTCACGTTCTGTCTCTCTGTCTTTCTGGCGAGCGCACACACCCTATAGCAAAAACCTCTCAAAAACCAAAAATTCGTATTCAATGATCCAAGCTTCCCCCTTAAGAAGCCTCAGGGCTGGCCCCATAGTACAGCTCCTGGGCACTATCACAGCAAGTGGATCCTACACAGTCGACCGCAGCTCGAA
>NW_006159771.1:1520149-1521499 GCF_000334495.1 Tupaia belangeri chinensis
GGTCGGGCGAAAACCCGCCCCGGGTCAGGACCAGCAGATGGCGTAATGGTTACGTTGCTGGACTCCCACACAGCCGACTGTGGTTCAAGTCCCGGCCAGACAAACTCACATCGGGCGTGTGTGCATGCCCCAAATCCTGAGAACAGAATGGAGAAGGGATGCAGCGTGGCCATCCCCCCTGGGGTGAGCGATTTCTCACTTTCTGTCTCTCTGGCAAGCACACATGCCCGATAGCAAACATTTCTCTCTAAAAAAGAAAAGGGACTCTGGAGGGTGGTGTGTCTGTGTCTCTCTCTCTGAGGGGCACATGTCACAGGTGGTCTTTATCATGAGTAAAAAAATCATTAAAAAATAAGAAAGAAAGCACTTTGTGGTGCGTGGTAATTGCTGCTTAAAGCGACGTCAGGGTTGGCTCTGAAGCCTAGGGGTTAAGGCAGCCAGGTCCCCATGGCCGAGGGTGCAGTACCTGACTAGGACCCAGAGGTTTGAGGGACAAGCTGGGTGCATGTCGTGCACGCCCACAATCCTGAAAGGAGGGACAGATGGAGGAGGACTTGCAGCGTGCCCGTCCCCCATGGCAGGTACTGTCTCCTCTCCCTCTTTCTCCGTAGAGGAACCCACAGAGCAACTGCAGTTCCAGTTACTGGCCGGTCAGCCTAAAGCACGCCTGGCATGTGCACAGCTGCCCGGGGTCCGATGGGCTGGAGCAGAGGAACGATCAGACCCTGCGAAGTGGACTCTCCTCTCTCTCTGCCATGCACGCACTCATACTCTAAGTAAATGGAGATACAAATATTTAAGAAAGAAAAAAATGAGCCAGCAGGTGGCATGGCGGTTGAGGCACTGCACTCCCACGTGGCTGACTGCAGTTTGAGTCCTGGACCTGGCGGCTTGCTTTCTCACTTCTCTTTCTGTCTCTCTCTGGTGAGTGTATGCGCCCTATAATAAATTTAAATAATGAAAACTTAGATTAAATAAAAATTTCTTTAAATAAAAAGGAGATAAAAGAAGTTAAACTGAATAAAAAAATGAAGAACTCAATGTGGTCATTATCATTTTAAGCAAGGGCACTGCTTCCCCATCACACGATTACGATCACACTGTAGTTTAGAATCACCAGCTACCCTGGGAACCAGCAGGTGGCGTGGTGGTTAAGGTGCTGGACACTCCAACCGTGGTTCAAGTCCCACACCTGGTGGCTTGCTTTCTCACTCACCCCCCAAACCCCCTCCCCGTGTGTGTGTCTTGCTCTGGTCAAATTAAAAATGAATAAATAAATAAAAATGAATAGTCATTCAAAAAAAGAGAATCACAAACCACCTCTGTTTTTTTTTTTTTTTTTTTTTTTTT
>NW_006159771.1:1522160-1527334 GCF_000334495.1 Tupaia belangeri chinensis
ACTGAGCCAGAAAAATTATCCTTAGGGACCAGCTGAGGCCGTGTTCGGGATCAAATTCTAAGGCTAAGGCTCTGGGATGCGTAAAGTAGGATTTTAAACAATTCCTGCTACTGGGATTTCCATTAAACTCACTCGAGACGCTAACCCTCTAACAAAGGAGAAGTACCTGAAGAGCCAACATTTTCTCAGAAAAGACCAGTGTGAGTTCTCAGCAACTCCTCACCATTCCCTAGAGAAATCTCCAAGCTGACTTACTAAGTCCTGTGAACTTTTCAAATCATAGGTAAGCATTTCAAAACCAAATCTTATCAATAAAAACTGGCTGGACAGCTCTTTTAAACGTTCTTTTTTTTTGCAAAGTTTTTGGGCTGGCTCTAGAAGCTCAGTAGTTAAGTGCTATGCATTGGGAACTAGATCCAACCTAAGCGCTGACTGCAGTTCAAATCCTAGCCTCGGAGCCTTGAAAAACACACTGAGTACCTGTGTGTGTGCCCCCAAAATCCTAACAAGAGAAATGGCTACGGGACTGCAGTGTACTCACACCCCACTGTGTGCTGAGGTGCCTTTCTCTTTCTCTCTCTGTGTCTCCACTTCTCTTTGGTAAGCACGCACAGCCTTCGGCAATTCAAAAAGAAACAGGGAGGTGGGGGGGACCAGCAGTTAGCGTAATGGCTACGTCGCTGGACTCCCACGTAGTCGACCGCGGTTCGAATGCCGGACCCGGTGGCTTAAACTCACGCCGGACACATGTGCATGCGTGCGTGCCCAAGATCCCGAGAATGGAGAAGAGATTGCGGCATGGCCATCCCCCCTGGGGGGTGATTTCTCGCTTTCTGTCTCTCTGTCTCTTGCAGTTTAGCAAACCACATTCCAAAAAAAAAAAAAGAAAAAAAAACCCAGCTTCTATGAAAGCGACACACTAGCACACCACACCTTGATAAACAATGTGCAGCTTTATATGCCAAGAGGCAGGGAGTTGCAGGATTCTTCTTATACCAAAAAAAAAAAAAAGGGGCAGGACCAGCAGGGGGCATGGGGGTTTAAGGCACTGGATTCCCACAAGGCCAACCGTGGTTTGAAAATCACAACACACATGGGACCAACAGATGGCATAATGGTCATGTCATAGTCAACTGCGGTTCAAGTCCCAGACCCAGCAGTTTAAAACTCATGCCAGGTGCACGTGCGTGCATGCCCAAGATCCCAAGAGGAGAACGAAGGAAAAGGGACTATGGCAAGGCCAACCCCTCTGAGGGGGTGTTTCTCACTTTGTCTCTCCATCTCTCCGGTGAGTGCACATACCCTATAGCAAAAATCTCTATTAAAAAACAAAAACAAAAACAAAAACCGACAACAAATAGATAAATGTTTAAAAAATAGTAAAACAAGGTAGAAGAGCGTGGGAAGGTCGTCAAACAGTAGAAATGCAAAGAGAATTATGCGTGGATTTCAAAAAATTCTTGCACACACACACACAAAAATTCTTGCACCAAAGTCAACTTGTACTTTATTTCCAGTTTTCTATGAATTTTCTGAACTCCTCCTTCTACTGGCCCTATATTCTGAGCTACCTCTGGTGCAAGAGGAGAAGGATAAACATACTTATTCGCGTTTATTTCTATGTTAAAAGAAATGGAAGTGCACACAAACCAAAAAAGTACCTACTAAAGAAATAAAAGCTGCTCCGCACATAACATCTCCTATCATTCTTTTGTCAAGACCCCGTAAATACTGTTCCTGGAAGTCATCCTGCAAGGAGCTCACAGGCAGCATTGTACAGACGACGTGCAGAGTTTAGTGCAATGCACTTGGCGTTAATTCTCAAAGAAGGGACAGGAGGGACTCCGGTCGCTGCCGGGCAGGCCTGGCCCAGGGAAGGGCACCTGCCACGTGTGCGGGGCATCCGCCCCTGGCCAGCACGCTCCGGCCCCCAGCCAGTCGAGCACACACCACAAGGCTGCCCTTAGTCTATCCCCTAAGGCTTCTCCACTGCCCCGGCCACCCCTCGGAAGCCACCTAAGGCCACCTGGGCCCCGCCAGCGCCCAGCTTACCATGATGGTCACGGATGAGAAGGAACCCGCGTCCTCAAGTCCTCGCAAGCCAACGCCACGCGCCTAACTGCCAGCCCACCAGGCTGCGGCCGTGTCCTCATTGGCTCACCACCCTCGATTGCCATTGGCTCCCACTGCTTCGGGGCGGGCACAATCCCAGCCCTGATTGTGATTGGGCATCATCTCAGGAACCCTAGAATCCTTCTTTCTGATTGGTCGTCACTTTGGGCGGGAAGTGGTGACCCGCCCCTCTGTACACTGGAACTTCCTGTGCTGCCCAGGCTGGAAGCCGAAGCCGACCTGTTGGCGCATGCACGAGCCCACAGGGGGCGGGGCCGCTGGGCGAGGACGGAACCCCACCACAGGGAAGGGCTGTGCTGCCAAAGCCCCGTATGTGCACCTGTAACGTGCTCTCCCACTAAGGAGCATTAGTGGGAGGGGAGGCCTGTGGGACCAGCAGATGGTGTAGTGGTTACGTCACTGGGCTCCCACGTGGTTACCGCCGGTTCGAGTCCCAGACCCGCCTACTTGAAACTCACACCCTGTGCATGTACCCAAGATCCCAAAAGGAGACTGCAGTGTGGCCATCCGCACCACACCCCCTACTCCCCCTTCCCTCTCCCCCTACTCCCCCTTCCCTCTCTTGTGTCTCCATCTGGCAAGTCCCTGTCCCTGTAGAAAAACAAAGAACAAAACAACAACAAAAATAACCTATTAAAAAAAAAAAATGACAACCTGACTGAAAGTCTATGGAGAGAACCAGGTTAGTAGGTGAGTAACGAGGTCTGGAGAGGGAAGGAAGAACGTGAATTAGAACAAATGTACAAAGACAAATCAATCCCTTAGCCCACGTAAGCAGTTGTGCCTCTTTTCAGGAAGCCATGTTGGGGATGGGCCGCCATCTAAGTTAGGCCTCTCTATGGAGTGAAAACACAGATACTTAATGAGAGACTTTTTTTTGGAGAGATTTTTGCTATAAGATGTGTGCGCTCGCCAGAGAGACAGAGAGAGACAGAGAGACAGAAAGCAAGAAATCACCCCCCAGAGGTGATGGCCACGCCACAATCCCTTCTCCATGCTCCTCGTGGGATTTGGGTATGCACGCACACGCGCCTCACGTGAGTTTTAGGCTGCCAGGTCCAGGACTCGAACTGCGGTCGACTACGTCCAGCGACATAGCCATTACGCCAACTGCTAGTCCCAAAAATGTACACTTTCAAGGAGCTGAGAAGGGATGTAGGTTTTGGGGCTTATTTATTTTGTTTGGTTTAAAATTTCTTTCTTTCTTTCATGAGACAGAAAGAGAGCGAGACACCCTACACAGGGTCACGGCCACCTCCCCAGCACTCCCAGCGGAGCAGAATTACCAGTGCACATGCCCAGCAAGTTCACGGCACCCAGGGGCCCGACCCCACGACTGTCTGTAGGACTCGGGCTTCCTTTGCAGCATGCTACCAGTTTGCCGTGAACCCACCAACGCATATTGTTGTCAGAGCACTAGGGTAATTTTTTTTTTTTTTTTTTGCTATAAGGTGCATGCACTCACCAGAAAGACAGAAAGAAACAGAGAGACAGAAAGCAAGAAATCACCGCCCGGGGGGATGACCGGGGGATGGTCATGCCACCATCCCTTCTCCTCCATTCTCCTCTTGGGATCTTGGGCACACATGCACACGTGCCCACCATGAATTTAAGCCACTGGGTCCGGGACTCAAACCATGGTCGCCTACATGGTAGTCCAGCAACATAGCCATTAAGCCAACTGCTGGTCTTGAATTAGGGTAATTTTTCTGTTATTTTTTTTTCCCACCAAATGTAATACCTTCCAATTACGTTTTTTTTAAATAATAATTTTTTTTTAGAGGTTTTTGCTATAGGGTACATGTGCTCACCAGAAAGACAGAGAGAGACAGAGAGACAGAAAGCGAGAAATCACCCCCTAGGGGGGATGGTCACGCCGCAATCCCTTCTCCTCCATTCTCCTCTCAGGATCTTGGGCCCGCACGCACATGTGCCCGGCGTGAGTTTAAGCCACCAGGGCCGGGACTCGAACCACAGTCAACTACGTGGGAGTCCAGTGACATAGCCATTACGCTAACTGCTGGTCCCAAGAATTGTTTTATTTAACTTTATTTATTGTGATTATTTTCCAGTTTGATCAGAGAGAGACAAGAGACAGAGAGAGAGGAAAGTGAGGAAGTAAGCCACCAGGTCCAGGACTTGAACCACGACGGCCATGTGGGAGTCCAGTGCTTTTGACCACCACGCCGCCTGCCGGCACCCCCAGGTACCTTTTTTTTGTGGTTGGGCCCCAAAGATGGGAAGGCCTGGAGCTCCTGAAGTTGGAGTAGGGAGAGCCTGGGAGTGGGAGAGAGGTAAGTACAGAAGCCTGCGGCAGTTCCCGGAGTCCGTGCCAGGCTGTCTTCCTGGCGGTGGCATCCACACAAGTAAACGGGCCTACCGGTCAGGCTGGAATCCACAGCGCTCTCTGTTCCTTCTGCAGGGAGAGAAACACCAAAACAGGCAGCTCGGATTGAAAGGATATTTGGAGAAACTGGGGACATTTTAGGAATAAAAAAAACTTGCTGAGGAGATGGGACTAGGTTTTGAGGGGGAGAAGTTTTTTTGGTTTCATTTTTTATAATAATTTTATTTAACTTTATTATTAGCTTCCAATTTGATCAGAGAAAGAGAGGGAAAGTGAGAAAGCAAGCCATCAGGTCCGGGACTTGAACCATGGTTGGCTATGCGGGAATCCAGTGTCTTTAACCACCCTGCTACCTGCTGATGCCCCCCCCTTTTTTGTTTAAGAATTATTTTATTGGGACTAGCAGTTAGCATAGTTTAACAGTTAGTGTGAGTTTAAGCCACCGGGTTCAGGACTCGAACCACGGTTGACTACATGGAAGTTCAGCAACATAGCCATTACACTAACTGCTGGTCCCAAATAAATAATTCTTTTGTGTGTGTGTGTGTGTGTGTTTGAGAGGTTTTCGCTATAGGGTGCGTGCGCTCGCCAGACAGACAGAGAGAGATAGAGAGACAGAAAGTGAGAAATCACACCCCAGGGGGGATGGTCACGCCGCAATCCCTTCTCTTCCATTCTCCTCTCGGGATCTTGG
>NW_006159771.1:1527359-1527903 GCF_000334495.1 Tupaia belangeri chinensis
ACATGTGCCTGGCGTGAGTTTTAAGCCACTGGGTCCGGGACGCGAACCATGGTTGACTACGTGGGAGTCCAGCGACATAGCCATTACACTAACTGCTGATTCCCCCCAGTTTGAATTTTAAGCCACAAGGTCCGAGACTTGAACCGCGGTCAGCTACATGGGACTCCAGCGATATAACCATTACTCCATCTACGGTCTCACCAAGAACCTTTTTATGGCTTAAAATAATAGGTCTTTGGGGCCGGAGGTGGTGCAGGTTCATCCAGAAACCTTCTAGAGTATGCCAAGGTGTCCAAGAGCCCATGACCAGGGCTGGCTGGGTTAGGGTGGAGCAGCGTGGTAGCCCTCCTAGGCGTACCTGTCCACCTGTCACTCTCTCTCACTCATAGAAAAAAAGAAATGGATGGGCTTCGGAAGAAATTAAAAATAAATAAGCCTTTTATGACTTCACCACAGACACAAAAAATACATCCCAAAGAGGCTGTAA
Organism: Tupaia belangeri chinensis; assembly: GCF_000334495.1. Lineage (NCBI taxonomy): Eukaryota > Metazoa > Chordata > Mammalia > Scandentia > Tupaiidae > Tupaia > Tupaia belangeri. Next base: position 1,527,847 of record NW_006159771.1, read on the forward strand.
AAGATGCAGCTCCGGGGGATCAGTGGATGGCGTCATGGTTACGTCGCTGGACTCCCA
>NW_006159771.1:1528157-1532964 GCF_000334495.1 Tupaia belangeri chinensis
AAAAAAAAAAAAAAGAGTCAGTTCTTGCTATAAAACACAAGAGGGCTTTATTGCTAGCGCGCTAAGACTCCACTCCTGGTCACAACAGACTCAGAGGGAAGTGGAGCCCCGAACAAAAGAAGCATGCAGATTATATAGGCACAGGTTTGAGGGGTGAAGGCGAGAATGGGGAGTGGGGAAGTGGGATACTGGTTCATTAAGTGTGGTAATCTTTCTCTGCTGACTTTCTTGTTTACACAGATGTTACAACTGGGTCAGGTCAGATACTCAGACTGGTCCGATGCCAGTTTGTTATCTACACAAGTGGCCTTCAAGGGCATTCAGCAGATGTCTGGCTTTTCAGGGTGGGGGTAACACAGTTTGCATGTAGCTGAGCTGATATGAGGGAGTGAAGCAAGCCCCAGCGGTCTGCATAGCTCAGGGCTGTTTTCTAAGGTGGTGGTGCGAGCTTTTGTACAGAGGCAGGAACAGCAAGCAGTTAATTATCACAGAATGTAGTTTGAGTGCATTTTTATTCTTTCACTAACTACTGGTTCCCAATAATGCTTTAAAAAAAAAAAAAAAAGAAGTCCAAATCTTGGGCTAGCTGGTGGTGGGGTGGTTAACATAACTGTCTATGCAGTTCAAGTTCTGAGCCAAAGCGTTCTAGAAATTTGCTGGGTGCATGTGTGTACCCAAACTCCTGAGAGAAGAATGGAGGAGAAGGAATTATGGTACGGCCATCCCCCCAGAAAATGCTTTCTTACTTTCTCTTTCTCTCTCTCTCTCGCTCTCTCCAGCAAACTCATAAGCCCTATAGTGAATTTAAAAAGTAAAACGTGGGACCAGCAGTTAGCGTAATGGCTATGTTGCTGAACTCCCATGTAGTCAACTGCAATTTGAGTCCCGGACCCGGTGGCTTAAACTCACGCCGGGCGCGTGTGCATGTGTTTCCTTGATCCCAAGACAAGAATGGAGAAGGGATTGCAGCGTGGCCATCCCTCCTGGGGGGTGATTTCTCGCTTTCTGTCTCTCTTTCTGGCAAGCACATGCCTCCTACAGCAAAAACTTCTCCAAAAAAAAAAAAAATCAGAAAAAGTAAAACATCAAAAATCTTTAAAGGAATATCCACCCAAACCCATAAGCTCTTTTTTTAGAGAGAAAGATTTTTGCCATAGGGTGTGTGTGCTTTTTAGAGAGAGAGAGACAGAAAATGACAAATAACTCCCCGGTGGGGACAGCCATGCCACAATCCCTTCTCTTTCATTCTCCTCTCTGGATCTTGGACACACATGCACATGCACCCAGTTTGAATTTTAAGCCACAAGGTCCGAGACTTGAACCGCGGTCAACTACATGGGACTCCAGCGATGTAACCATTACGCCATCTACTGGTCCCACCAAGAACCTTTTTATGGCTTAAAATCAATAGTTCTTTGGGGCCAGAGGTGGTACAAGTTCATCCAGAGACCGTCTAGAGTATGCCAAGGTGTCCAAGAGCCCATGACCAGGGCTGGCTGGGTTAGGGTGGAGCAGCGTGGTAGCCCTCCTAGGCGTACCTGTCCACCTGTCGCTGTCTCTCACTCATAGAAAAAAAGAAATGGATGGGCTTCGGAAGAAATTAAAAATAAATAAGCCTTTTATGACTTCACCACAGACACAAAAAATACATCCCAAAGAGGCTGTAAAAGATGCAGCTCCGGGGGATCAGTGGATGGCGTCATGGTTACGTCGCTGGACTCCCATGTAGTCGACCACGGTTTGAGTCCCAGATCCAGTGGCTTAAAACTCACGCTGGACACGTATGCGTGCTCAACATCCCAAGAAGAGAATGGAGGAGAAGGGATTGTGGCATGGCCATGGCCCTTGGAGGGTGATTTCTCACTTTCTGTCTCTTTGTCTCTCTCCATCTCTCCAGCGAGCACACGCACCCTATAGCAAAAAATCTCTAAAACAAACAAACAAACAAACAAACAAAAAGATGCAGCTCCTAGACCAGCCCAGGGGCATGCGGTTAAGGCATCTGGATCTCACGTGGCCAACCTCGAGGACCTGGTGGCTTGAAAAATCACGTGGGACAAATGTGCATGCCCCAAATCCCAAGAGGAGAATGGAGGAGAAGGGATTGTGTCATGGCCATCCCATCCCCCTGGGGGGTGATTTCTCACTTTCTGTCTCTGTCTTTCTGGCAAGCACATGTGCCCTAGAGTAAAAACCTCTCCGGAAAAAAATTAAAAAAAAAGATCCCATCCTCATTGCCATACACACTGTAGGGGTGGAAAACTCCTCTTCCATTCTCTTAGCTGGGCCTGAGAATTAAAGTGACACTAGACAGAGTAGCAGGGATGGGACCAGCTGGTGGCATGGTGGTTAAGGTGGCTGGACCCAACATGGCCAACTGTGGGGTTTGAATCCTGGACCATACTGGACATACGCACATGCATGACCAAAACCCAGAAAGAATGAAAGAGAAGGAATTGTGGTGTGGTCATTCCCCCACTGGGGGATGATTTCTCATGTTTTCTCTCTGTCTCTCTCTCTCACTGTCTCTCTCTCTCTCTCTCTCTCTGGCAAGCACATGCACCCTGTAGCAAACGAACAAACAAACAAAAGTAATGGGAGAAAAGTGTACAACTTTATTGAATGTAAATTTGACAGGAGGAACCCTCCTAAGGAAATGAAGATCCAGAGAAATAGAATCAGTTACTTACGTACTGAACTGGATAAAGAGTAGTAAGGTACAAAGAAGGAATTAAATCATGTAGAGAGGGGCCGGCAGGTGGCGTGGAGGTTAAGGGCACTGGACTCCCACATACATGGCCGACTGTAGTTCAAGTCCCACACCTGGCTGCTTGCTTTCTCACTTTCTCTCTCTCTCTCTTTCTCTCTCTCTCTTTCTGGTCAAATTTCAATAAATAAAGTTAAATACAATAATTATTTTTAAAAAATCATGTGGAGAGGCTTAAGAGATAAACATTATTGGGGCCAGCAGGTGGCATGGTGCTTAAGGCTTCAGACTCCCACATGGTCAACCACGGTTCAAGTCCCAGATCTGGTGACTTGAAACATGCCGCTCTTATACAGGCATGTCCAGAATCCTGGGAGGAGAATGGAGAAGGGATTGTGGTATGGCCATCCCCCCCGGAGGTGACTTCTCACTTTTCCACTCACTGTCTCTCTCTGTCTCTCCAGCAAGAGCACGTGCCCTGTGGCAATCATAAAGGGACCAGCAGATGGCACGATGGTTACGTCACTGGACTCCCACATAGTCGCCCACGGTTCAAGTCCTGGACCCAGCAACTTTAAACTCACACCAGGCGCGTGTGCGTGTGTGCCCAAGATTGTGGGAGGAGAATGGAGGAGAAGGGATTGCAGCGTGGCCATCCCCCCTGGGGGGTGATTTCTCGCTTTCTGTATCTCTGTCTTTGTCTCTCTGGTGAGTCACACATCCTATAGCAAAAATTCTCCTCTCAGAAATAAAAAGATAAAAGAGTTACTTTAACGAGGTCTGTCCACCATTCTCACATTTCAACTTCTTGTTCTTGAAGATAAGGATGTTGCATCTTTCACACGAAACTGTCATCTTCTGCTTTTTACTGAACAGTGTGAAGGCCAGAGGGCTCTATCTGCACCTTCCATTGGGCAAATGCCTTTAATTTAAATAGTTAATATGCCAGAGTAGCAAATTTTCAACTCCGCCTCATGGAAGAAAATAAAATAAATAAATAAATAAATAAATAAAAAGAAAGAAAGAAATAGCTAGGGCCAGGCAGTGGGATGGGGGTTAAAGCGGCTAGATCTTACATGGCCGACTGCATGGCTCAAGTCTCAGACCCAGTAGTTTGAGAAGTGTGCTGGGCATGTGTGTGTATGTTCCCAAAACCCTAAAAAGAGGAAGAAATGGAGGAGAAAGAATTGTGATCTGACCACACCCCATGGGGGGGGTACTTTCTTACTTTTCCTCCCTTTCTCTCTCTCTCTTTAAAGAATTGTTTTTAAAATTGTATTTATTGTTATTGTTATTTCAAAATGTGCTATAGGGCACATGTGCTCACCAGAGAGAGACAGAGAGAGACAGAGAGACAGAGAGAGGGAAAGTGAGAAAGCAAGCTGCCAGGTCCAGGACTTGAACTGCAGTTGGTTGTGAAGGAGTCCAGCATCTTAACCACTACGCCACCTGCTGGCTCTGTCTTTGTCTTTCTCTAGCAAAATAATGATAATAAAAGCTGGAATAAGGGCTGCACAGTGGTGTAGCAGTAAAATGCAACACACTGTGACCTACGTGGGGACGGTCCTGCGTTGGCATCGGAGACTTCCCTGAGCATATCAGGCCTGCGTGTGCCCCTGATCTGGTCCTGGCTGAGGCCCAAATGGGTTGCAGTGTCCAGACCTTGTTGGAGAGGTTGTCTTCCTCTCTCTCTGTGTCTCTCACTCATGGAAGATATAAACATTCAAAAATAAAAATAGAAGCCCAGGCCGTGGTGTGGTGGTTAAGGCAGCTGGAACCCATGTGGTCAACTGCATGGCTGGAGTTCTAGACCCAAGGGCTTGAGATATACAGCAGGTGTACGTGCTGCGTGCCCAAACTCCCCAAAGGAGGGGGAGGTGGAGGAGGAGGGATTTCGGCGTCACCATCTCCCATGGGGAGTGCTTTCTCTCTCTGTCTCTCCCTCGCAAGCACAAATGTACTCTGGCAAATTTTTAGACATAAACAGGGGCCAGCAGATAGCATAATGGCTCTGTCGCTGAACTCCCATGTAGTTGACCACAGTTCGAATCCCAGACCCGGTGGCTTAAACTCACGTCGGGCGTGTGTGCGTGCGTGCCC
>NW_006159771.1:1533134-1533572 GCF_000334495.1 Tupaia belangeri chinensis
GTATTGGGTCACTGGAAAAGTCATGACACATTTTTTTGCATAGAAAAACATAGAAAAATAAATTATGGCTTTCCAACAACCTGATATTTATGTATACATACCTAAAATCAAAATAGAGCTGGCCCCATAGCACAGCAGTTACATTGTATACATAGCAGGCCAGCAGGTGCTGTAGAGTTTAAGGCGGCTGGATCCCACATAGCCGGCTGTGTGCTTTGAGTCCTGGATCTGGTGGCTTGAAAAACATGCTAGGGGGACCAGCTGATGGCATAATGGTTACGTTACTGGACTCCCACGTAGTCGACCACGGTTCAAGTCCTGGACTCAGAGGCTTAAAACTCATGCAGGGCGCATGTATGTGCATGTTCAAAATCCCAAGAGGAGGCTGGAGGAGAAAGGATTGTGGTGTGGTCATCCCCCTTGGTGGGCGGTGCTTTT
>NW_006159771.1:1533601-1545901 GCF_000334495.1 Tupaia belangeri chinensis
CGCACGCGCCCTATAGCAAAAACCTCTCAAAAAAAAAAAAAAAAGAAAGAAAGAAAGAAAGAAAAGAAAAAAGAAAAACATGCTAGGTGCATGTGCAAGTGTGTCCAAAATCCCAACAAGATTGAGAAATGAAGAAGAGGTTGCAGTGTGACATACCCCACTGGGGAATGATTTCTCTCTCTCCTTTTCTCTCTGTCTCTTTGTTTCTCTCTGGTGAGTGCATGCACTCTCTAGCAAATTAAAAAAGAAAAAGAAAAGACTATTGTTCCCACGTGAATTGCTTTGGCACCCTTGCCAAAAATCAATTGGCCAGGACTAGCAGATGGCGTAGTGGTTACGTCACTGGACTCGCACATAGTTGACGGTGTTTCATGTCCCAGACCTGGCAGCTGAAAACACACGCCAGGCGAGTGTGTGTGCGTGCCCAAAATCCCAAGAGGAGAATGGAGAAGGGATTGCAGCATGGCCATCCCCTCTTAGGGGTGATTTCTCACTTTTTGTCTCTCTCTATTTCTCTGGTAAGCCCATGCACCCTGTAGCAAAAATCTCTCTTAAAAAAAAATGTCAATTGGCCATCTGGCCTGGCTGCAATAGTGTGAACTGGTCGATGCTGCTACTTGGCAGACTAAGGCCACTTGGGAGGCCTGGGTTTGATTCCTGGTCCACTCTAAAAGCTGGACATGGTGGCATGCTCCTGTAGCCTCAGCAACATGGGAAGCTGAGACAAGAGGATGGCAGGGTCACAACCAGTGTGGACAGCAGGGAGAGACCCAGTCTTAAGATTTTTTTTAAAAAAGTTTAAATTAGGTTAAATTAAATTTAAAAATAATCAATTGGCCAAGAAAATGAGAAGACAAGGCACAGACTGGGAGAAAATATTTGTAAAAGACGTATCTGGGTCCAACAGATGGTGTAATGGTTACGGTGCTGGACTCCCATGTGGTTGACTATAGTTTGAGTCCCGGACCTGGTGGCTTGCTTTCTCACTTTCCATCTCTCTCTCTCTCTCTGTCTCCCTGTAGTCAAAAATTAAAATAAATACATTTAAAAATATTAAACACATAATTCTTAAAACCAAAAATTAAAAAAAAGCTCAACAACAAAAAAAATGAACAACCCAATTTGAAATGAATAAAATATCTGGACACTTTGCCAAAGAAGATAAACACATGGAAAATAAAACAAATGTAAGAGTACTCAACATCATATATCTTTAGAGAATTGCAAATGAAATGACAATGAGATTCCACTTATGTGCCTATTAAGATGGCCAAAATCCGAAACAATGACAGTGTCAAATGCTGGTGTGGGTGTGGAGCAACTGGAACTCTCATTCATTGCAGTGGCCATGTCAAATGGCGTGATCACTTTGAAAGACAATTTGGCAGTTTCTGACAAAACTAAACATTCTCTTACCCTATGATCCTGTAGTTGTACTCTTTGGTATTTACCCAAAGGAATTGAATACTTATGTTTACATAGAACCTACATATGGATGTTTATTGCAGTTTTATCCATAATTACCAAAATTTGGAAGGGAGCAAAGATGTCCTTCAGTAGGTGAACAGATAAACTGTAGTACATCCAGACAATGGAATATTACTCAATGCAAACAAACAAACAAAAAAACTAAAAGGTTGGGGCCAGTCAGATGGCATGCTGGTTAAGGCTGCTAAATCCCACATGGACAACCGTGTGGTTCAAGTCTTGGGCTTGGTGGCTTGAAAAACTGAACACATGTGTGAGTGTGCCTAAAATCCCAAGAGGAGAACAGAAAAGAAGGGATTGTGGCATGACCATCCCCCTTAAGATATGCTTTTTTAAACATTTATTAATTTAATTTTATTTATTAATACATTTACTTTAATTTTACCAGAGAGACACACAGAGAGAGAGAGAGAAAGTGAGAAGGCAAGCCACCAGGTACTTGAACTGAACCATGGTAGACCACACAGGAATGTCCAGCACCTTAACCACCATGCCATCTGCTGGTCCCAGAGAACCTCGCAGGAATGTCCAGCACCTTAACCACCATGCCATCTGCTGGTCCCAGAGATGGTTTTTAATTCTCTGTCCCTCTCTAGCAAGTGCATGTACCTATAGCAAATTATTTTTTTTTTAAAAAAAAGCTATCAAGCCATAAAAAGACACAGTAGAACCTCAAATGTATATTACCAAGTGAAAAAAGCCAATTAGAAAAGGCTACGCACTGGTGAAAGCAAAGTAAAATGTCATGAGAATATAATGGATAGAGAGGGGAACATTTACAGTGACTGCAAAGGCCCTGATGCCACGAATTTCAAATTGATGTGTTCTGATGGTCACAGATTTATAGTAAAAGGAGAACTTGTAGTAACATCAGGAAAAATAAAAGCCATGTTGAGTGACCCAGGTCAGTTTGCTGAGGTCCATTTTAGAGAGATCCCGTCATATGTGCACGTATTTTACTATAAGTTTCATTACTAACAGCTCCACTAAGATACCCAAATTCCCAGTTGCACCTGAAATTGCACAGAACTGTTGATGTCTAAAAACTTCCTAGATTATTACATAAAATAAATTATTTTTAAGAAAGCTACATGGGACCAGCAGTTGACATAATGGCTATGTCACTGGACTCTCATGTAGTCGACCGCGGTTCGAGTCCCGGACCAGAATTTTTATGGAAATTGCACTGAATCTGCAGACCAATTTGGGTAGTATTGACATTTTAAGAAATAAATCTGAATAGTCTTCCTGTCCATGAATATGGGATGTCCTTCCATTTATTCAGGTTGTCTAGAAATTTTTTTCAATGATGTTTAGTAGTTTTCAATGCCCATATCTACATTTATTTTGTTAAATTTATTCTAAGCATTTTTATAAGTAAATTAATTTTGTTCTTTTTAGACAATGTTTCACTATGGCATAATTCTCCTGCCTCAGTCTCCCAAGTAGGTGAGATTACATGCATAAGCTTTTCATGGTGGGCTGTGAATCAAACCTGGGACCCCCATGTGGCCTCATTCTGCCAAGTTGCAGTGTCTATCAATGCGCGCTACTGTGGTTGGGTCATATAAATACATTTATTCTAAGTATCTTATTCTTTTTGAAGCTATGTAAAGAGAATTGCTTTAACTTCATTCTAGCATAGTTTATCTGTAGTGTATCAACATTCACTGACTTTTGCATATTGATCTTATATCCTGTACCTTTGCAAAACTTATTAGTTCTAATAGATTTTTTTCTCCTTTTGTAGATTCCCTAGGATTTTCTATACATGAACCCATGTCACCTCTGACTAGAGATCGTTTTACTTCTTCCTTCTAAATTTGGATTCCTTTGATTTTGTTTTCTTACCTATGTGTCCAGGCTAGAACCTTCAGTATAATATTGGTGCGAATGAACATTTTTATGTTGTTTGTAAATTAGGGAAAAGATTTTTTTTTTACTGGTTTTTGCTATAGGGTGCGTGCACTCGCCAGAAAGACAGAAAGAGACAGAGAGATAGAAAGTGAGAAATCACCCCCCACGGGGGATGGCCACACTACAATCCCTTCTCCTCTATTCTCGTTATGGGATCTTGGGCACGCATGCACACGTGCCCCGAGTGAGTTTAAGCCACCGGATCCAGGACTCAAACCGCGGTTGACTACATGGGAGTCCAACGACATAGCCATAATGTTAACTGCTGGTCCCAGGGAAAAAATTTTAATCTTTCACAATTTACCGTATCAGCTGTGCGGTTTGTACATGGTCCTTATCAGGTTGAGGAAGTTTGTTGAGTGCTTTATCTGTATCTCTTGAGATGATCATGTGGCTCGCTTTTTCTTTCTTTCTTTTTTCCTGGTGGGTTGCCCTGGCTGACCTTCAAACTTGTACATCTCCAGAGGGATTATAGGTGTGTATCACAACACCTGGCTGATCACGTGGTTTGGGCCTTTATTTTATTAGTATGACATGCTATATTGATTTTCTTTTTTCTTTTCTCTTTTCTTTTTTCTTTTCTTTCTTTCTTTTTTTTTCTGAGAGATTTTTGTCATAGGGTGCATATGCTCACCAGAGAAACAGAGACAGAAAGAGAGAAATCACTCCCCACGGGGAACGGCCATGCCACACCCCCTTCTCCTCCATTCTCCTCTTGGGATTTTGGACATTGGGCATGTACACAGACATGCCTGGCATGAGTTTGAAGCCATCGGGTCTGGGACTCGAACTGCGGTCAGCTATGAGGGAGTACAGTGATGTAACCAGTATGTCATCTACTGGTCCCATTCCCAACCAGAGCTTGACTATGTGGTCCAGACCCAGATCATGGGCAGATGTGTGCCAGGCACATTGAGGAAGGTCTCTGGGCGTGATCCAGGAGCCTTCCCATGGAGACTGCCCGACAGACATCGCGTGCTGCAGTGTGTCACTGTCTGGCCTTTTCGTAATTATCACCATCAGTTTCTGTTTAACGAAGATGTTGGTGACCGCAGGTCATTTACTAAGAAAGGCAAAAGGGAAAAGCACATGCATTCTGAATGTTTGTCTTGGGCCGAATGTTTGCTGCACAGAGGAGAAACGTGGGCATCTGTTTCTGAGTGGTAAAACCCCTGAGACAGCATGCGTGGCCCTGCGTTTATGGAGAAGCAGAACTGCCTACCTCTGAAACTGAGCCGGCCTGGGCTCCCAGCCTCACTGTGCCTGAGAATTTTAAACGGCTTCTTCATCACCCGCAGTCATGCCTATCCAGCGCATTTTGAAGAACTGGCATGTTAAAAACAACAACGACAAAACAGAGCTGATTAATTACTGCAAAAGCTGTTTTAGGGGGAAAAAGAGAAAAGTTGTTGTCTTATTATATTTCTGAAAAAAATGAGCATTTTATTGCTTCTACAAATTGCTCCCTGGAAAGTACTTTCATTTTCTAATTGTTCATAAATTTACTGACAGGTGGTTACACAGTAGGTGTAGCATCGTTATTTTCATTTTATTATATACACTGTTTTAACGAGAAAATCTGGAAGGGCTGGATGCCATATATCATCCGATGTGCCTTGAAAACGTGTGGGCGGGCAGGCCTAGCCCACGGTGCCACTTCCCCAAGCATGCCTGGATCTGCTTTCCCTCACACAGGGTCAATCTGGACAGCGGCGACCAGATGACATGCATCAAGATGGTGACAGTAGAAATAAATCGCTTTCCCTTGGTTCCTCTTTTGCTTAAAAATGAGATTCAAGAGTAGCTTTTACTTTCATTAAATGATCTGTTGTGGAACCAGCAGGTGGCATGGTGGTTAAGGTGCTGGACTTCCCCATGACTGATAGCAGTTCCAGTTCTGGACCTGAAGGCTGTGTTCCCACTTTCCCTCTTTCTCTGGTGAGCACATGTGCCCTACAACAAAATAAATAATAATAATATATCAAATTAAATCTTAAAAAAAAAAAGAAAGAAAAATCTGAGACCAGCAGATGGCATAATGTGGGATTTTATTGGACTCCCACATGGCCGACTGTGGTTTGAGTCTCAGACCCAGTGGCTTGAAACTAATGCTGGGTGCATGTGCGCCCAAAATCCCAAGAGGGGAATGGAGGAGAAGGGATTGCAGCATGGCCATCCCCACTAAGGGCTGATTTCTTGCTTTCTGCCTCTCTATATGTCTCTGTCTCTGACAAACACACATGCCCTATAGCAAAAATCTCTCTCTCTCTAAAAAAAGAAAAAAAAAAGAAAAGAAAGAAAAAGAACAGAAAAAAGAAAGCTCTATCATAAGTTTTTATTTGTAGGAACAAAAGAAACTCAGGAATCTGTACAGACACTAACCACTTGGGATCTGGTGACCTCAACTTTGTGTTGAACACATCATTCTTTTCAATTTAGCATATATTGGTGTTTTCTCTTTAGATTCTTAACTCTCTGAAGCTCAGGGTTGTCTCCATGCTGTTTGGCATATCTGCAGCACTTCACGTTTTGGCTAGATCATAGCAGGCACTCAATAAATATTTGCAATTCATTGCTCCAACTGTTATTCATCATTTATTTGTAGAGTTTAATATATTGATTAATAAACAAGCCTCCCATGGAAATAATAACCGTGAGATTCACATGAAGACCATGGCAGGCTAATGAGTTCAGCAATTAGGTTCAAGTGTTGATGAGAACTGAGGGGGTGGGGGGAGTGTGTGGTCTTGCACTCTAGCTCGGTGGCAGCAGGACCCCGGCGTGGCCACCTCTCTGCCCACTCCCCTACCCCGTCGGAGGAGCCCAGTGCTGGGACACAGTGACAGCCATCCTGGGAGCTCCTGAAGCTACTGGTTCAAACCCTCTCATCATGAAGGATGCCCCAGCACCGGGGTGCACCTGTCTAACACCGGAAGCAGGGCTGGTTTGGGATGATTTCCTTCTTACATACGCAGAGCCAGTTCAAGGGTAGCGCTTTAGAATGCCACTAGCACTTGTTCTGTTTTCTTAAACTTTTGGAGAGGCTTTTGCTATAGGGCACGTGCGCTCACCAGAGAGAGAGAGACAGAGAGACAGAAAGCGAGAAATCACCCCCCAGGGGGATGGCCACGCCGCAATCCCTTCTCCTCCATTCTCCTCTCGGGATCTTGGGCATGCACACACACGCGCCCGGAGTGACTTTAAGCCACCGGGTCTGGGACACAAACCGTGGTCGACTACATGAGAGTCCAGCGATAGCCATTATGCTAACTGCTGGTCCCTGTTTTCTTAAACTTTATCACGGTAAAGGGATGGAGGTTGGGGATCCTCACTGGCTGACAACAAGTCCACAAGTGCATACCTACTTTGGACATTTTGATTTGCTGATCACAAGCAACGTGTTGTTAAATGCATTACCTTTAAAAGAGAAAAACAGCTGTTGACTTGTTCACAGGAAAAAGGTATGCTCAAAATTAAAAGCCTCCTTATTGGTGCCAAAATATATTTCCTAGACTCTGCACAGCTTCTCAGAAACCTAAGAATCAGAAGTCTTTTAGCCTACAACTTTTTCTCAATATTTGAAATTTGAAGAGGGACGTGTTGCTCTGAAATCTAAGATTCCATCAGATGAAAAGTTTGGCTTAGAAATGTCAAAACTCTTCATGACTTTTTAAGAGAATCTGGTTTAAACAAGTACTTTTATTGGGATTTTGGGTTGGAAAGGAAGAAGTGACAAGTCAGCCAAGAAAGTGAAACCGTTCTGACTAAAAACCTAGGTACTTTGTCACCCAAGGATGACATTCTTTGACTGATGAGTGGACTCAGTCATTTTATGGTTTATTTTTTAAAAGAATTATTTTTTATTTATCTTTATTTAGTTAGCTATTCATTCATATTTTAATTTGATCAGAGAGGGGCAGAGGGAGAGAGATAGAGAAGGAAAGTGAGAAAGCAAGCCACCAGGTCTGGGACTCAAACTCCATGTGGGAGTCCAGTGCCTTTAACCACCAAGCCACCTGCTGGCCCTGGCAGTTAGAATTTTTATGGAAATTGCACTGAATCTGCAGACCAATTTGGGTAGTATTGACATTTTAAGAAATAAATCTGAATAGTCTTCCTGTCCATGAATATGGGATGTCCTTCCATTTATTCAGGTTGTCTAGAAATTTTTTTCAATGATGTTTAGTAGTTTTCAATGCCCATATCTACATTTATTTTGTTAAATTTATTCTAAGCATTTTTATAAGTAAATTAATTTTGTTCTTTTTAGACAATGTTTCACTATGGCATAATTCTCCTGCCTCAGTCTCCCAAGTAGGTGAGATTACATGCATAAGCTTTTCATGGTGGGCTGTGAATCAAACCTGGGACCCCCATGTGGCCTCATTCTGCCAAGTTGCAGTGTCTATCAATGCGCGCTACTGTGGTTGGGTCATATAAATACATTTATTCTAAGTATCTTATTCTTTTTGAAGCTATGTAAAGAGAATTGCTTTAACTTCATTCTAGCATAGTTTATCTGTAGTGTATCAACATTCACTGACTTTTGCATATTGATCTTATATCCTGTACCTTTGCAAAACTTATTAGTTCTAATAGATTTTTTTTCTCCTTTTGTAGATTCCCTAGGATTTTCTATACATGAACCCATGTCACCTCTGACTAGAGATCATTTTACTTCTTCCTTCTAAATTTGGATTCCTTTGATTTTGTTTTCTTACCTATGTGTCCAGGCTAGAACCTTCAGTATAATATTGGTGCGAATGAACATTTTTATGTTGTTTCTAAGTTAGAGAAAAGGTTTTTTTTATTGGCTTTTGCTATAGGGTGCGTGCACTCGCCAGAAAGACAGAAAGAGACAGAGAGATAGAAAGTGAGAAATCACCCCCCACGGGGGATGGCCACACTACAATCCCTTCTCCTCTATTCTCGTTATGGGATCTTGGGCACGCATGCACACGTGCCCCGAGTGAGTTTAAGCCACCGGATCCAGGACTCAAACCGCGGTTGACTACATGGGAGTCCAACGACATAGCCATAACGTTAACTGCTGGTCCCAGGGAAAAGATTTTAATCTTTCACAATTTACCATATCAGCTGTGCGGTTTGTACATGGTCCTTATCAGGTTGAGGAAGTTTGTTGAGTGCTTTATCTGTATCTCTTGAGATGATCATGTGGCTTGCTTTTTCTTTCTTTTTTCCTGGTGGGTTGCCCTGGCTGACCTTCAAACTTGTACATCTCCAGAGGGATTATAGGTGTGTATCACAACACCTGGCTGATCATGTGGTTTGGGCCTTTATTTTATTAGTATGACATGCTATATTGATTTTCTTTTTTCTTTTCTCTTCTTTTCTTTCTTTCTTTTTTTTTTTTCTGAGAGATTTTTGTCATAGGGTACATGTGCTCACCAGAGAAACAGAGACAGAAAGAGAGAAATCACTCCCCACGGGGAACGGCCATGCCACACCCCCTTCTCCTCCATTCTCCTCTTGGGATTTTGGGCATTGGGCATGTACACAGACATGCCTGGCATGAGTTTGAAGCCATCGGGTCTGGGACTCGAACTGCGGTCAGCTATGAGGGAGTACAGTGATGTAACCAGTATGTCATCTACTGGTCCCTATTATATTATTTTCATATGTTAAATTATCATTGCATTCCTGGGATAAATCCCACTTGGTCATGTTTGGTTATTATTTTGGAGTTTTGTTTTTTGTTTGTTTGTGTTTTGCTATAGGGCGCATGTGGTCCCTAGAAAGACAGAAAGACAGAAAGCGAGAAATCACCCGCCAGGGTGGATGGCCATGCCACCATCCCTTCTCCATTCTCCTCTCGGGATCTTGGGCACGCACGCACACGCGCCTGGTGTGAGTTTAAGCCACCAGGTCCGGGACTCAAACCTCGGTTGACTACATGGGAGTCAGTGACATAGCCATTATGCCAACTGCTGGAACCTGACTTGGTCGTTTTTATACTAAAGGACTTCATGCCATTATGCCAACTTTTGGTCCCCAACTTGGTCATTTTTATGCCAGAGGACTTCAAGGAGTTCATGGAGAAATGGTCTTAAAATACCAGTTTATTTCGATGCAAGAGTTTTCTGAACTCATGCAGTTTTTTCATAATACACATTTCCCATGGACTTCTCTGCATACCTCTTGCATGTTGCTGGGTTTGATTTGCTAGTATATTGTTGAGAAATTCTGCATCTGGGGGCCAGCAGGTATTGTAGTGGTTAAGGGACTGGACTCCCACATGACTGACCATTGGTTCCATTAAAAAAAAAAGACAAAATTTAAAAGAAATTCTGCATCTGCATTCAAAAGGAATATGGGTCCGTAGCTTTCTTTTCTTGTGATGTGTTTATAGAGTTTGATGTTGGAGTAATCTGGCCTTCTCGACTAAATTGGAAAGTGTTGGACCTGCCTATGATGTTGTGGGTCCCACCTGGCCGACTAGGCAGTTCGAGTCCTGGACTGACACACTGAAAAATACGCCGGGCGTGTGTCTGTGTGTGTGTGCGTGTGTGCGTGCACGCGTACCCCAAATCCTCAGAGGAGAATGGAGAAGGGTTTGTGGGATGGCTATCCTCCTGGAGAGCAATTTCTCTCTCTCTCCCGTCTCTCTCTGGCAAGCACACACCCCCTGTAGCAAAAACTATAAAATAAAAGAAGTATTCTCTCCCTTTTTCCCCCCTCCCTCGTCTTTATCTTCACAGCATCTTCATAAATGTGTTCTTTTGTGACTGCCTTCGCAGTGGGGTTCTAGCGCCAGGCCCAGCTGCATCCCTGGGAACTTACAATTTTCTGTGTCAACCCCGCTTGTCCTCAAACGCCCATGGTATATGGGTGCATGTGACAGGCGTGCAGTAAGGGCCTTTTTCTGAGCAGATAAAAAGCCTGCGATCTCAGGGCCAGCAGATGGCACAGCGATTAGACAGCTGACTCCCACAAGGCCAACCACGGTTCGAGTCCCAGACCCCCTGTGACTTGAAACTCCTGCTGGGCGCGTGTGTGTGCATGTTCAACATCCCGGGAGGAGAAGGGATTGCACAGAGTGGCCATCCCCCCTGGAGGGTGATTTTTTGCTTTCTCTCTCTGGTGAGCACATACCTGTGGTGACCCGGCCCCTAAGCCAAAAACCTCGGGGGGGGGGGGGGAGCCAGCCCTCCCTAGCACTATACAGCAGCCCGGGGGAGACATTGAAAAGGCCCCGGGGCAATTCCCAGCTTGCCCAGGCCTCTTGGTATGGAAGGCTTTTTTTTTTTTTTTTCAGGCTTTATCAATGCCTTTCAGGACAAGGGACATCTGTTCAAGTTATATTCAGCCCTAACAAGGGTGGGGTCAGCTTATCTGAAAAGTTCCTCCAGGCAATGTCAGTCAAATAATCTGAGAGACCACGGGGTTGGTTAAGGCAAGAGTGTTCCAAGGGGAAGCCATCTCTCCTGGGTGCCTCCCATCCCGTCACCAGCCTGCTGAGCCAGGCAGGCTGCAGTGCCCCTCAGAGGTGGCTCTGTGATTCCGTGAGTCACAGGGAACCCGAGGAAGACATACGGAGTTCCACAGAAGCAGGTGTCTGTTTTGGTTCAGCGTGGCTTGGCTGTGATCTTCTCAAAGAAGTGAGAGAACAAGACAAAGACTCCTGGTCCCCAGGAATAAATGAGCCAAGGAGGGGCTGACACAGGGTCTACCAAGGGTGTGGAGACCCACACAAAGTACCCAGGGCACAGTGGCTGCCACGGACAGCCAGGAGTGAAGAGTGGCTCTTGGTGGGCCGGCAGGTGGCATGGTGGTTAAAGGCGCTAGACTCCCATGTGGCCAACTGAGTTTCAAGTCCCAGACATGGCTGCTTGTTTTCTCATTTTCCCTTTCTTTCTCTGTCTCTGTCTGGTCAAATTGAAAAAATAATAATATGGGACCAGCAGTTAGCGTAATGGCTATGGCACTGAACTCCCATGTAGCCAACTGCAGTTCGAGCCCTGGATTCGGTGGCTTAAACTCACGCCAGGTACACATGTGTGCATGCCCAAGATCCCGAGAGGAGAATGGGAGAGAAGAGATTGTGATGTGGCCGTCCCCCCTGGGGGGTGATTTCTTGCTTTCTATCTCTCTGTCTCTCTGGCAAATGCAGGCGTCCTATAGCAAAAACCTCTCAAAAAAAAAAATTGGAATTTAATAAATCCTTAAAACAACAACAACAAAAGGAATTGTTCTTGGATTACCCTGGGTCCTTCAGGCCTGCTAGGTTCTCCCAGTTTAGGTGGGCTGCCACTGGCATCTGGGGCTCCAGGCTGTCCCCACTGGAGGGCGGTGGGTTTTCCCCAGGAGGCTGCCTCTCTCCTTTCAAGACACTCTCTGTAGCTGGAGGCTGGGAGCACCAACATCAGCCATCGCAATTCACAGAACATTCCTGAAAGGCTGCCCTCTCTCCACAAGGTAGGAGGGTGGCTCGCTACCATCCCATCATGGCAGAAGAGACTAAGGTTGCCCAGGACTCAGCCAGACCCAGCCCCCATCTCGCTGTGCCTGGAGCCTGCAGCTCCCCAAGCCCTGAGTTGGGGGGCCCGGATGGTGTCCAGCTGGGTGGAACACGTGGGTTGGGGTAGGGGGATAGAGGAGGGTGTCTGGGACAGTGGAAAGAAGGCAGGTTTCGGGTCCCCAAACCTGGAGTTCAACGTCGTCGGTTACCTGGGCCAGTTACCAGGTGCCCTAGGCTTTCTCATTTGAGAAGCGGGTCACAGGAATGGGACCGCCCAAGAATCCAATGAGCTGGGCTCCTGCCAGCGGGAGGGATGGGGACAGGGGGCTCTCTGGGCGTGTGACTGCGGCAGGTGGGGCAGCTCGCTGAGCCGGCGCTTCGGGTGGGGGCGGGCCCTGCGCGCAGGCGGCGCCGGC
>NW_006159771.1:1547841-1549770 GCF_000334495.1 Tupaia belangeri chinensis
ACTCCTCTTCCCGCCGGGGCTACAGCTGGGCCGGCTTCATCGTGGCGGTTGGCTCTATCTGCGGTAAGGGGCCCTTCCGGGTGGGGTGGCAGGGACCAGGGTAGGGAGACCCTGCCTGAGCCTCCCGGGGAATGCACCTCCGTCTGGACCTCACTTTGACCAGTTGCATTAGGGACCCAGAAAAGCATCCGTCATCACTCTCCACCCAGGCTTGTTGGGTGGGATCTCCCTACACCCAAAGTCGAACTTAGAAAGCCATTTCCGGGCACGTGCTTACAGATCTTCCTGGGCAGAGGGACTTAGCTGTCGTCAGCTCCCCAGTGCACCTGTGACCTGACCTGGAGCGTCCCTTTCCCGGCTCAGGGGGTGGCAATGCAGCATCCCCACACACACACTCATGTTCACTCTCAGAGCTCAGATGGGCTCTGTCCACGTTCCGAAGGGGCCCGCTGTGCCCTGGCTGGGCTTCTCTGCCATGCTGACCCTTCCCCACCCTCTGCCGCAGCCATGAACACCGTCCTGCTCAGCAATCTCTTCTCCCTGCCTCGCATTGTCTACGCCATGGCTGCCGACGGGCTGTTCTTCCAGGCGTTTGCCCGCGTGCACCCCCGGATGCAGGTGCCCATGGTGGGCATCCTGGTGTTCGGGGTCCTGATGGCTCTCCTGGCGCTGCTGCTGGACCTCGAGGCCCTGGTGCAGGTCCTATCCATCGGGACGCTGGTGGTCTACACCTTTGTGGCCGCCAGCATCATCATGCTGCGCTTCCAGAAGGAGTCTCCACCCAGCTCCCCAGGCCCAGCCAGCCCCGACCCCTCAGACCAGATACAGCTGGTGGATGCTGAGCAGGCCTCAGGCCCTGAGCCTGGGCAGCTGCGACTGGCCCTGAGGCCCTACCTAGGCTTTCTGGGTAGGTGCAGCCCTGGAGGTGCCGTGGCTTGGGCGCTTGGCGTTCTGATGGCCTCGTCTATCACCCTGGGCTGCGTGCTGGTCTTCGGGGACTCAGTCCTGCACCTCCCACGCTGGAGCTATGTCCTGCTGCTCCTGTTCAGCGTTGTCATGTTTCTGCTCAGCCTCGTCGTCCTGGGGGCTCACCAGCAACAGCACCGGCCAGACACCTTCCAGGTACACCCCGGCCAACGCCCGCTCATGCCCAGCCCAGCCCGTTCCCTTCACCCCTTCTTCCTCTGCCATTCCGGGATACACTACTCATGGGGCCGGGGAGGCCAGTACACCCCTCTTTCTGCATGGGCAGCAAGCACTTGATTCCAAAATCTCCAGAGGTAGGGGGCCAGCAGATGGCATAGTGGTTATGTCACCAGACTCACAAGTGGCCAGCCGTGGTTCAAGTCCCAGACTCAATGATGTGAAACTCACACCGGGCGTGTGGGCGTGTGTGTGTGCATTCGTACCCAAAACCCCAAGAGGAGAATGGGAGAAAAAAGATTGTGGCATGGCCATCCCCTTTGGGGGGTAATTTCCTACTTTTCCTCTCACTGTCTCTGTCTCAATATGTCACCAGACTCACAAGTGGCCAGCCGTGGTTCAAGTCCCAGACTCAATGATGTGAAACTCACACCGGGCGTGTGGGCGTGTGTGTGTGCATTCGTACCCAAAACCCCAAGAGGAGAATGGGAGAAAAAAGATTGTGGCATGGCCATCCCCTTTGGGGGGTAATTTCCTACTTTTCCTCTCACTGTCTCTGTCTCAATATCTCTGGTGAGCACATGTACCCAAAGGCAAAACCTCTAATTTTTTTTTTTTAAAAAAGAACTCTCTGGGACCAGCAGTTAGCGTAATGGCTATGTCGCTGGACTCCCATGTAGTCGACGGTGGTTCGAGTCCCGGACCCAGTGACTTAAACTCACGCCGGGCGCGTATGCATGTGTGCCCAAGATCCCAAGAGGAGAATGGAGGAGAAGGGATTGCGGC
>NW_006159771.1:1550817-1555325 GCF_000334495.1 Tupaia belangeri chinensis
GTAAGTTGGTTGGCTAAGGAGCAAAGCCTGGGCCCCAAGAAGGCCACGTAGAAAGGGCAGTGGACTCCAGGGTCCCCTCAGCATCCCAGAGCTCCCAAAGAGACTGGCGTTTCCCTGAGGCTTACTCGAAGACAAAGAGACACACACCCACACGGGCACACACGCTCCCTCAGGCATGTGCTTCCACCCCCTCAGCCCTGGCCTCCCCCGCCCCCCCCCCCGGCTGCCCTGAGGGTGCACCCACACACAGACTGCGGCAATGGAGGTTTCCGTGCTCGGGCCCCCAGTGGCAGCGTTTGGGTTGCTGCAGTTTTCTCTTCTCTGGCTGTTCTTCCCGGGCTCTGCGTTGGGAGTCTCAGGATGGTCCACACGTGTGCATGGGGTGCTAGGTCTGCTCCAACTACCGTCCAGCACACCAGGTAGGGTGGAGTGCCAGGCCTTGGGGGGATCCCTGGGAAGCCCCAGGCCCACCCTACATCTTCCCACTGCTCCCCGCACGGCTGTACCATCTGCAAACGCAGACCCCTTTCCTTCCTGCCTGCCTGCAAGGACTACGCGGAAGCTGCTGGCTTTGCAGGCTTTACTCCTCGGCTCTCTGCAGCACCAGGACCAGCAGGTACATGTGAGCTGCCTCCATCAGCCAGGCCTCGGGGGCCACACTCTCCCACCCTAGTCCTTCGCTGGGGATCTCAGATGATACCAGGTACTGGCCCAGCCTCGGCCCCAGCCCTGGCCCTCCTCTTGTGGCCCTGGTCACCCGGGACCCATGAGCAGACAGCCCGTTGTCAGCTTTTTCTTCCCCAACCTGGGACCAAGAGAGGGTTGAGCTGCCACCGTCCCCATCCTCATATCCTGACCTTGGGTCCCCAGGCCTGGGACAGTTCTCCAATGGGTGCATCACAGACTCCCCTGGAGGATTCCAGAACCCAGCCAGGCTGCTGGGAACCTTGGCATCCTCTTTAAGGAACATTCCTCCCAGCCACTCGGCTTTGCTGGGGGCCAGGGCCTGGGCTCCTGCATTGTGCTTGGCGAGTTCCTGGGTGTGACTCAAACTGTACAAGTTCCCATGCATGATCTTCCCACCCCGGGTGGGGCTCCCAGGGAGCAGGGTCCAGGGATGGGGCCCAGGGTCCCCGAGGACCTATATAGAGACCCCAAAGGCCCCCATGACCACCAGGTTAGCCCTACCAACCTCTCCGTAGCCTGAGAGCCGCAGCAGGGAAATGGCTGGCCCTCAGGTTCAACAGGTATGGGCCCGAGAGGTGTTATGCCCTTTGCTGGGGGCCCAGGGGGTTGGATCCTCTGCCCACCCTGCCCTCCATCTCATGAGTGTCGACCTGCCCGGGGTGGCCCGGCACTAGACAGCTGGGCTCACCCTCACCGGCCCCTGTGGCTCCCCACGCAGCACTCTGCCCGGGCTGGAATCCGACAGCAATAGTGACCCTGAGCATTCAAGTATGAGATTTTCCTCCAAGCCCACCTGGGTCCTGCCAGGGTTTCCTCCTTGAAATCGACAAGGCATGAGCCCCACCCTCCTGGCCCTGGACCGGGCAGTGACAGCTACAGCTCAGGAATGGCGGGCGGGGTGTGAGTTTCCTCGGGGCTGGAGCTGGACCCAGCTAAGGCACCTGGGCTCAGGGGCGTGAACGCCAACTCAGACCACACGGGCCTAGTGGTTGTCTTCAGGGCCTTTGCCTGCAGACAAGGACAGCAGGTGAGGGGCCCGGCCCACGGTCCCCCTGTGTGGCAGAGCCCAGTGTCTGCGAGCAGCCTTGGCCCCTAGACCCCGACCCCCGGTCTGCAGCTCACCTCCTCGTTCTTTGTCTTCCAGTAGAAATGGGCTTCTTTGTCCACGTACAACAGCAGCAGGTCACAGAGGAGGGTGATCTAGAGAGGCAGGGCCAACCCATGTCCTGGCCCCCCCCCCTCGCCCCCCTGCCACCCTACACGCCCCCCACAGTGGGTTCAGGCATGCACTCCCTGCACCCAGGAAGCCCATGCCGGTCAGACTCACCACGCCCAGCCAGGCCGCCCCGGTGCCCAGCATGATGGCCATGGGGATGAGCCCAAACTTCCCTGCCTGAGAGAGAAGGGGGGTTCTGAGTCTCTAGGGCTGTGGCTGTCACCCCATGCCTCCTCCAGCACTGAATATCTGCCCCCTCCTGCCCTGGGCCCCACTCCTACCTGCCCCGTGACCAGGATGTCAAAGCGGATCCCATAGAGTTTGAGCAGGCTCCGGGCCTCCACGCCTGAGGCCTCCCACCAGTGACTGGCTGTCCTGGGGACAGAGGAGAGGGCTCTGGTGGCCTGCTCTGCCCCCACTCACAGGCCGGGCTGGTCTTCTCAGGCCTCCGTCTTACTTATGGTTTGAAGCCATAAATCTCCAGCCCTGAGCCTGCGCCCTGGGTCATTGTTGAGAATGTAAGGAAAAAGCAGACTGGGACCCGCCTGTGGGAAGCTCTTCACCCACCGAGGACATAGGGCCAGAGGACGGGTCCCTCAATAGACAGCAGCCACCGTGAAAGGAAGGTTAGAAGGGGATACTGGCTCTCTCCTGGGCACTGGGTAGGTTTTCTGGGGGAAGACATGCAGGCTTGGCCAGGAGGCATGAGCGTGGTACATGCAGGTGGTTTTCCAGAGCAGGGTCAGCGAGGGAGGAACGGGATGTGGGCAGGGAACCAGGCCCGTGGGCCAGAAGGCTGAGGGGGTCAGGGAAGCCAGCCCAGGCAGGACAGAGCCAGCCACGTCAAGGGACATCCTCCAGGCCGGGTGGCCATGTGTGCATGGATGTGTGCTCGAGTACACCATGAGGTGACACAAAGAGACAGAAGGATCCCTGGGGACTGCTTAAGAGACTCAGACAGGACAACAGATACAATGTAAGGTCCTTAGGGCCAGCAGGTGGCATAGTGCTTAAGGCGCTGGACTCCCACGTGGCTGACCGTGGTTCAAGTCCCAGACCCAGGGGCTTGAAATTCATACTGGGCACCTGAATGTACATGCCCAACATCCTGAGAGGAGAGTAGAGGAGGGGTCGTGGTGTGTCTGTGCAGCCTGGGGAGTGATTTCTCACTTTCTCCCTCTCTGTCTCTGTGTCTCGTTAGCGTATGGCCGACCGTGGCTCGAGTCCTGGACCTGGCAACTTGCTTTCTCTTCTCTCTCACTCTCGCTCTGTCCCTCTCTGGTCAAAATTAAAGAAAGAAAAAACAAAACAAAACAAAACAGAGAGTGGAAGAGAAGGGATTGTGATGTGGCCACCCCCCTGGGGGTGATTTCTCACTTTCAGTCTCTGTCTGGCGAGCGCACGTGCCCTATAGCAAAAAACAAAAAACAAAAACAAAAACAAAACCTCTCGCCAAAAAAAGAAAAACAAACAAAAAGGAACCTCTAGTGCTCCCTGGATTGGACAATCCAAAGACGTAAAAATGGGCCAGCAGGTGGCGTGGTGGTTGAGGCCTGGACTTCTACATGGTTGACCTGGCTCAAGTCCCATACCTGGCGGCTGGCTTTCTTTTTTTGGAGAGGTTTTTGCTCTAGGGCGCGTGCGCTCACCAGACAGACAGAGAGAAAGCGAGAAATCACCCCCCAGGGGGGATGGTCACGCTGCGATCCCTTCTCCTCCATTCTCCTCTCGGGATCTTGGGCACGCATGCACACATGCCCGGTGTGAGTTTTAAGCCACCGGGTTCGGGACGCGAACCACGGTCGACTACATGGGAGTCCAGCGACATAGCCATTACGCCAACTGCTGGGCTCCTGGCAGCTTACTTTCTCACTTTCCTCTTCTCTCTATCTCTGTCTGGGGAGTGTACATGCCCTATGGCAAATTTTTAGAAAAATAATAATAAAATAAATAATTCTTGGGACCAGCAGATGGCATAAGGGTTATGTCACTGGACTCCCACTGACCATGTGAAGTTCTGGAACTGGCGACTGTAAAACTCACACCGGTTAATGGCGTAATGGTTACATCGCTGGACTCCCACGTAGCCTACTGGAGGAGAAGGGACAGCGGCATGGCCGTCTCCTTGGGGGGTGATTTCTCACTTTCCCTCTCACTGTCTCTCCCTGTCTTCCTCTCAAGTCCTGGACCCAGCGACTTGGAACTCGCACCAGGCACATGTGTGTGAGTTCTCCTCTTGAGAGGAGAATGGAGGAAAAGGGGTTGTGGCATGGCCATCCCACTGGTCGGTGATTTCTGGCTTTCTGTCTCTCCAGAAAGTGCATGCGCCCTATAGCAAAAATCTCTCTAAAAATTAATGAATAATCATTCTTAAAAAAAGAAAAAAGAAGGATAAAAAAGGAAAGAAAAAAATAAAACAAAAACAAAAAACAGGGCCAGTGGTTGACATGGTGGTTAAAGTGCAGGACTCCCACATGGTCAGATGCAGTTCGAGTCCCAGACCTGGTGACTTCATATTCATGCAGGGTATGTGTACACACGTGTCCAAAATCCCAGGAGGAAAAGGGACTGCAGCATGGCTGTCTCCTTGGGCGGGGGGGGGGGG
>NW_006159771.1:1555486-1562666 GCF_000334495.1 Tupaia belangeri chinensis
AAAAAAGTCTATGTGGGTGTTTGCAGTTCTAATCTTTGAGCTCTTCTATAAATTTTTGAAGTCTGAGATAAAAACAGAAGGGAAGAGTGAAAACGAGAGATCTCTGTGAATAGGGAGGTGCTGGAGACAGGCTGGGGACAGCCGGCTCTGGAAATGAGCCATCCAGCCAGGCAGGGGTGGGGACAGGTGGGAGGGAGGGTTTGGGCTAGGTGAGGAGGGGCAGCTGGACAGAGCCTGACTGGAGGACTGGAGGTTGTGGAGGTCCCCTGCTGCCCTGGGGTCCCCCCTCCTGCACTCAGAGGAACATCCAGACGGCTGGGCACAGCTGTGGTCTGTCTTCGCCACCCCAGGGAGACTGTGGAGGGTGGCACTGAGCGAGGACCCCCAGCAGGCGCTGAAGGAAGGGGCATACCTGAAGTTGTAGCTCCGTTCCTGCAGGTGGAAGGAGTAGTGGGGCCAGCAGTCGGAGCCCCCCACGTCCAGGTCACAGTCCCAGTGGACGCTGATGCCCACCGCGCCACCCTGCGCACAGCCAATGCGTGGGGCTGGGATTTCCTCTCCAAGCCCTTGGGAGGCCTGCTCCCCGCCCCCCGAGGACCCACCATCAATGCCAGGTCCTCAAAGGTCCCTCCGGCCTGAGCCACAAGGTCGCCAATGCAGAACACGGGGCAGTAGGGGCTGGAGTGGGGGTCATAGCGGCAGCTCTTGAAGTAGGTGGCGTTCCAGGTCTCCAAGGCGTTAGACCTGGGAGGGGTCAGGGATGGGGGTCAGACACGGCAGGGGTCAGGGAGGTGCTTTGGGCCAGCCGGGACCTGTCCGTGCTTACTTGGAGAAGTTGAACTTGCTGAAGGTGACGGTGTTTTTGATGAACAGGGTGAAGTTCTCAGCCTGGCCCAGCAGGGGTCTCCTGCAGGTGGAGGAGGAAGGGGAACTGGGCCAGGACTCTGCCAGTCCCGAGGCCCTGTGCCAGGGGTGGGGCGGGGAGAGGACTTACGTGGGCACGGTGCCACTCTCCACGGGGCACCAGCCCCAGATCTCGCAGGTCCTGTGGGTCCCATTGAAAACCACACACTGGCCGGTTTTAATGCCTTGAAAACACAAGTGAGCTCCAGCCCCCAAACCTCTGCAGGGTCCGGGGAGGGCATGGCGCAGGGGTGTTGGAATGCAGAGACACAGGGACCTGCACTGGGAGCCACCAGGTTCCCAACCCGGCCCCCCACCCTGGTGGGGACGGGAAGACAGGGCCCCAGTACCGTGGCTGAACGTCCCGGTCTCCCCTTCAGGGCAGTCCTCATCGGCCCAGCAGCTAGCCAGCGGGATGGCGGGGTTCTGGGATGGGAGGGAGACCAGAGTCACCAGCGGCCTGGAGGAGCGTTTCCTCTCAGTGACCTAGCCTGCAAGGCCAGCTCCCACCTGAGCCCCCAGGACACCCTGCGTTTGGAAGCACACAGGAAAGACAGAGGGTGCAAAATAAAGATGGTCCAGGCCATTGGCGCCCTGCTAAGACCTGTGCCCTGCAGGCTGGGACCACACGGGAGGCCCAGGTTCATTTTCCAGTCCAACCTAAAGGCCGGCAACTTGAGGCTGAGAGAGAGGATTTTTTTCTTAAGAATTATTTTATTTAATATTATTATTATTTCATTTGACCAGAGAGAGACAGAGGGAAAGTGAGAAAGCAAGTCACCAGGTACGGGACTCAAACTGTGGTCAGCTATATGGGAGCCCAGCGTCTTAACCACCACGCCACCTGCCAGCCCCAAGGCAGGAGGATCTCGTGTCTGGGGCTGAAATGAACAACAGCAAAACCCTAACAGGATGGAGAAACGGAAGAGATGGTAACAGCATGCACCCATGCTCCACTGGGTGGCGCAGAAGCGTCTCTGTCTCTGTCTCTACCTCTGTCTGTATCTGGCAAGCACACATGCCCTTGGGAAAAAAAAAAAAGTGCTCAGGCTGGCCCCATAGCACAATGGTTAAGCCCTATGCAGCGGAAGTCAGTTTTCACACGGCCAGCTAGGGTTCCAGTCCCAGCCCTGGTGGCTCACACATGGGGCACACTTGCACGCGCCCAGGGCCCTGATGGGATGGGGAATTAGAGGAAGAAGGACTGCCATGTGGCCTGCTCTGCTGGACCTCTTCCCCTGCCCCTGCCCCCCACCATGCGCATAACAAAAGAAAGATTCTGCCCTAGGGCCTCTGTGGGTGCCCCACCGCCATTACCATGCCATGGCTAGCCTTCCACCACCCAGACGCAGACCCGGCACCCTGTTGGGCTGTTGGTGCAGGCACCCCCTGGGGCACGAGGGATGAGTTTTGTGAGCTCAGCCCAAGGCCGAGCCCAGAGGGAAGCCAAAGGCTGTGACACTCCAAGGACAGCCCAATGCTGGGAGGGACTGTGACCAGGGTCCCAAGAGGTGCTGGCAGGGACTTGGGACTCCTCTCAGGAAGACAGGTTGTCAGAAGGGATGAACGGCCCAGCCCTGGAAGTCTCATGGAAGATTCAAAAGCCTGGATGTGGGAAAAGAGGAGTCATGGATTCCAGAAAATGAGGCCCCATGACCCCAGGGAAATTTCAGAGCAGCCTACAAACTGAGGGCTAAATAGATATGCGGGCATTCAGAAAAGGGAGGATATTTGGGAGCAGATGGGATAATGGCTATGTCACTGGACTCCCATGTAGTCGACCGCAGTTCGAGTCCCAGGCCCAGTGGCTTCAACTCATGTTGGGCACGTGTGTGTGCATGCCCAAGATCCCAAGAGAAGAATGGAAGAGAAGGGATTGCAGCATGGCCATCCCCCCTGGGGGGTGATTTCTCGCTTTCTGTCTCTCTGTCTCTGTCTTTCTGGCGAGCACATGTGCCCTATAGGAAAAACCTCTCCAAAAAAAGAAAGAAAGAAAGACGCCCAAGGAGCCTATGTGACCCCAAACTCAGCGTAAGTGGGAGTGTGCTGTGTTCACTCACTGTAGAGGAAGCTGCCTCAGAACACATGAACAGGGCATGGGCACAGAGGAGGGGAGGTGATCTTCCAGCACCGACCATCTGGAGCGCGCCCAGAGGTGAGAACAGGATGGGGAGGGACCTGGACACCTCCTGGGAACTGCTGTTTCTCAGAGATCCAGGCCCTGTCACCCACAGCCTGGGAGGCCATAGCCTCAGTCTTCTCATCTTAAATGGGGGTCATGTGCCAGGCAGGGTATATGTAAAAACGAAGGGACCAGCAGATGGCGTAATTGTTACTTCGCTGGACTCCATGCGACCATGGTTCGAGTCCCAGACCCGGTGGCTTAAAACTCATGCCAGGTGTGTGTGTGCCTGAGATCCTACGAGGAGAATGGAGGAGAAGGGATTGTGGTGTGGCCATCCCCCCTGGGGGGTGATTTCTCGCTTTCTGTCTCTCTGGCTCTGTCTGTCTGGCGAGCGCATGTGCCCTATAGCAAAATCTCTCTCTTAAAACAACTAATGAAATAATTTGCAGAAAGATGTAGCTCAGTGTCCGAGATACGCTCAGCCACCCGGGAGGACAAAGACAGACATCTGGTGGCCCAAGGCTGGTGGATCCTCTGGGAAGCTCCTGGGCACTTACCTCTGGGCACCTGCCCTGGACTTGGGTTGGCGTCACAAGGAAGTTGGTCACCAAGAAGAACACGTTCTCGCCCTAGGAGGCAAGTCTCAGGGTTGGCCTTGGCTTGGCTCTCTTGACTAGAGAGGCCAGAGCTGGCAGCCCGGATGTTGAGGGAAGCAGTTCTGGCCTCATCTGCTCCCACGGAGCCAGGCTGAAGCAGAGATGGGACTCCGGCTGGGCTTCCGGCCACCTCAGAGTCCAGGGAGTCTCATACATATTCACCACTTTGAGGCACACGCTCATTCGTTCCACCAGAAATTTCCAAGAGTCTCCCGCTCCCAGGCACTGCTAACCCAGAGGTGAGCTGGGCCAGGGCCCACCCAGAGAGTGGTCGCTCATCACATGCACAGCAGCACCGGCACACAGGAGCCAGGGGAGCAGATGGTAAGCTGGTCCAGGGCCAAAGGGTGGCCAAGGACATTCTGAGGGTGTCTGCACCCCAGTGCTGTACATGTGGAGTGCGCTTGCCCAGGAAGGGAAGGCGAGGGCTGGCAGAGGGCAGGGGGCGAGCAGCCATTAGGATATAGAAAGACTTTGTGGCTGCTGTCATGGGAGGAGAGCCTTCCAAGGGTGGAAAGCAGGGACTGGTGGGCTCCGATGATACGAAGAGTGAAAGCGCAGGGCCAGCAGGTGGCATGGTGGTTAAGGTGCTGGACTCCCACATGGTCGATCATGGTTTGCGTCCCAGACCTGGCAGCTTGCTTTCTCACTTTCCCCCTCTTTCTCTCTGGCCAAACAAAAACAAAACCAAAACTAATAATAAGACATAAAATAAGGGGGCCAGCAGGTGGCATGGTGATTAAGGTGCTGGACACTCTCACATGGTTGACCGCAGTTCGAGTCCTGGACCTGGTGGCTTGCTTTCCCAGTTTCTCTCTCTCTCTCTCCCTGGTCAAATTAAAATAAATGAATAATAATAATAATAACATAAAATAAGATAAAATAATTCTTAAAAAAAAAAAGTAAAAGTACATGTGCACCCCGAGGTACAGAGCAGGTGAGTTAAAGCACCCACCAGCCATGAAGAGACCACAGCCACACCCAGGCACAGCGCGAACTGTCGCTAAAAATGTTGGGAGGGACGTGAAGTGTCAGGACTGAGTCTGGGGTCACAGCCCTCATTGAATGAAGAGAGGCCATGCCGGGACAGGGGGACGTGGTGGAGTGTCTCCAGGACGCAGCTGCGCGTGGTACTGGTGGAACAGGGCGGAAATGGAGGCTGCGGGTGAGCTGAGTAGAGGGAGAAGGGAAATGTCGCCCACGAGGCAGAGGGTGAGACCCTCAGGTTATGGAAGGGGCTTCAGGAAGCTCCAGGCCCTGGCATGCACACCCCTCCAGCTGCATCTCAGACTCACGCATGCACACACCAGTAAACGGGAACATGTGTGTGCATGCGTGTACACGCACCCGTGCATACAATGTGCACATGCACACTGACACCCTTGCACATATTCACCGTCTCACACACATCTGCATGCACACACTCCCTCATACATGCACACTCACACACACACACGTGCACGCGCACACACGTAAGGTCTCATTGCTCATCTGAGCTTTAACTCCTGCTGTTGTTACTGAAATGCCCAGCTCCTCCCACCTGGCTGCAAAGCTCTGCTCAGGTGTTTTATATATTTTTTAACTTTATTTGTTTGTTTTTAATTGACCAGAAAAGGTGGGGAGAGAGAGAGAGAAAGCCACCACGTCCCGGACTTGAACCATGGTTGATCATGTGGGATGGCAGCACCCTTAACCACCATGCCACCTGCCAGCCCCTAGCTCAGATGTTTTATTCCCTCCCATCCTCGGCAGCCCAGGTGGCTGGTGCACTCTTTCATTGCACTTATTACCAGTGTTTTGGGGGTTTGGGTTTTGTTTTAGAGATTTTTGCTATAGGGTGCATGCACACACTGGAGAGAGACAAACGGCAAGAGGGAAAGTGAGAAATCACCCCCGGGGGGATGGCCACGCCACGATCCCCTCTCCATTCTCCTCTCGGGATCTTGGGCACACACGCACATGCACCTGGTATGAATTTAAGCCGCCGGGTCTGGATCTGGAACTGTGTTGGACTCCATGGGAGTCCAGCAACATAATCATTATGCCATCTGCTGGTCCCAATCATGGTGTTTTTTAAAAGATTGGATTGGGCCGGCAGGTGGTGTGGTGGTTAGCAGCATTGGACTCCCACGTGGCTGACCACAGTTCAAGTCCCAGACTCGGTGGCTTGCTTTCTCACTTTCTTTCTGTTTCTCTCCAGTCAAATTGGAAAAGAATGATAATTAAAATAAATGTATCATTCTTTTTTTTAAAATCCTCTTAAAAAAAAAAAGTTTGGATTATTTTATTTCTCCAATGAATGAGAGACAGAGTGAGAGACCGGCAGAGAGATGGCACCCCCTAACAAGGTCCTGTGTGATGACGCACCCCCTAACAAGGTCCTGTGTAATGACCCACCCCCAGCTTCAGCCAGCCCGGGCCCAGGATCACGGGCCTGCACGTGGCTGGTACATTCGGGGACATCGCCCAATACAGGCCCAGCCCCTCCCACATAGGTCAGCCTTGCAGACCGTCGGGTCCTACCACTGCATACTGTCTGGCCCCGCACGCCACGTTTTACAGTGTCTCCTAATCCTAGCACCTAGAAAGGGCCGCGAAAATCTTTCAGAAAATACTCTATCGTGTTAAAAAAGAAAAAAGGAAAGCAAGCGCATTGCACCATGGGTGAACAGTGCGATGACTCGGAGGACAGGACACACTGAATAAATACCGCTCTGCTTCACCAATTCATGACCAGAGCCTGGCCGACATGGAACAGGGACAGGCTCTGTGCAGGCTGAGGGCCCCGGGGGACGCAGGGTCTATGGGTCTGCGGACACTGCCAGGCACGAGGACCCGACCTCGCCCGGTCCTACCTTGAACCCCGTCGGGCACCAGTCCACAAACTGGATGGTGCGCTTGGTCTTGATGGTGGCGATGGCCGCGTTGACGTCCTTGGGGACCACGTCCCCCCGGTACAGCATGCAGCAGGCCATGTACTTGCCGTGGCGAGGGTCACACTTGACCATCTGGTTGGCCCGTTGGGGATCTCGGCCGCGGACAGCTGCTCGTGGTAGGCCTTCTCGGCCGAGATGACCGGGGCGTAGGTGGCCAGGGGGAAGTGGATGCGGGGGTAGGGCACCAGGTTGGTCTGGAACTCCGTCAGGTCCACGTTGAGGGCCCCGTCGAAGCGCAGGGAGGCAGTGATGGAGGACACGATCTGCCCGATGAGCCGGTTGAGGTTGGTGTAGGTGGGGCGCTCGATGTCCAGGTTGCGCCGACAGATGTCGGAGATGGCCTCGTTGTCCACCATGAAGGCGCAGTCGGAGTCCTCAGGGTGGTGTGGGTGGTCAGGATGGAGTTGTAGGGCTCCACCACGGCCGTGGACACCTGGGGGGCTGGGTAGATGGTGAACTCCAGCTTGGACTTCTTGCCATAGTCCACCGAGAGCCGCTGCATGAGCAGGGACGCGAACCCGGAGCCGGTGCCGCCCCCGAAGCTGGGGGAGGTGGGGGAG
>NW_006159771.1:1565643-1567850 GCF_000334495.1 Tupaia belangeri chinensis
AAAAAAAAGAAAAGAAAAAGAAAACTCCGTGTGTGACTCACAGACCACAAGTGCAGTTTTTGGCTCCCGGAAGGTAAAGCAAACTCACGGCACCAACGCCGCCCTGACCGGAGCCCAGCCCCACACAGGGCATTTATGGGCACGTATTTCCTTCCTACCTGTAGGGACGTCAAGGGGTGGAATTAAAACCCCTTGGGGACCAGCAGGTGGCGTGGTGGTTAAGGCGCTGGACACTCCCACATGGCCGACCGGGGTTCAAGTCCTGAATCTGGTGGCTTGCTTTCTCACTTCCTCTCTCTCTCACTCTCACCCTGTCTCTCTCTGGTCAAATTTTTACAAAACGAATGAATAAATAACATAAATAATTATGAAAAAAAAAAACAATAAAAAAACAACTTCAAACTGCAGCCCCAGGTCAGCGTGGATCCGTCAGGGCAGTCTATCAGGGCGCCCTCTGGGCCTGGGCCTCCCGGGCTGTAGCAGACACTGCCGTGTCCGGGGCCCGAGAACAGCTCTCTGCAGCTCTCCTTGATCTACCCAGGGCCTCGCGTCAGAGGAGCCAGTGCACGTCCTTCCCCACCTCTAGGTCTAAGACGAGGAGGACCCCGTGCAGGGCGTGAGCGCACAGCAGCTCCCGGGAACCAAGGCCGAGCCCCCGCAGGCCAGGGCCAAGGAGCCGCCGCCACCTTCCTGCCCGCAGAGCAGCTGTCCCTACAGGCCGGTTTTCCTAAACGGGCACCTGAGCCCCAGTCAGGCCCTCCGGTGTCCCCTGATGGCGTCACGAGCACCCTCACGTCCTGCCCTCTCCGAGCAGGGTTCTTGGAGGCCTCACCGAAGTCCTCCCTCCTCCCAGAAGGCCGCCGCCCAGCGCCGGGCCCTACCGACCACGGTGGGCTCCAGGTCCACGAACACCGCCCTGGGCACGTGCTTGCCGGCCCCCGTCTCGCTGAAGAACGTGTTGAACGAGTCGTCCCCGCCGCCGATGGTTTTGTCACTCGGCATCTGGCCATCGGGCTGGATTCCGTGTTCAAGGCAGTACAGCTCCCAGCAGGCATTGCCGATCTGGACACCCGCCTGCCCCACGTGGATGGAGATGCACTCGCGCTGGGGGCGGGAACAGAACGGGACCCCTTCAGGGAACCTGACACTGTGCACACACCAGACGTCATAACCCGGCCTCTGTGATAAGTTTGGGTCTCTAAAGGTTTCCTCAGCCATCGTGTCCCATGAGCTCCCAGAGATCATTCTATAGCCGGACACCTGCCCACCCAGCACGGACCTGCTTTCTAAGCCGCCGACTGATAATGTGGAACACTGCTATAAACATGTCACGTGGGTCCAGCAGGTAGCATGGTGGTTAAGGCTCTGGACCCCACACGGCCAACTGCACGGTTTGAGTCCCTGATCCCCTGCTTTGAAAATTACACCAGGCATGTGTGTGTGCATTCCCAAAGTCCTGAGAGGAGAATGGCACGGCCATCCCCCCTGGGGGCTGATTACTCACTTCCCTGTCTCTCTCTGGCCAGCACACATGCCCCATAGCAAAAACCTAAAAAACTCAAAAAGATAAAAACTACATAAGTTATATAGTTAAATAAATAAGGGAACCAGTAGATGTCATAATGGTTACATTGCTGGACTCCCACATGGTTGTACATGGTTCGAGTCGTGCCCAAGATCCCGAGAGGAGAATGGAGGAGAAGGGATTGCGGCGTGGCCATCCCCCCTGGGGGGTGATTTCTCACTTTCTGTCTCTATGTCTCTCTCTGTCTCTGGCGAGCGCACGCACCCTATAGTGAAAAACCTCTACAAAAAACAAAAAAACTCACACCAGGCACGTGTGTGTGCATAAGTCCCGAGAGGAGAATGGAGGAGAAGGGACTGCGGTGTGGCCATCCCCCTGGCGGGAGATTTCTCGTTCTCTGTCTCTGTCTTTCTCTGTCTCTCCCTACAGCAAAAACCTCTAAACAAATAGAAAAAAAGAACCGGCATAAGCAGTCAAGCACGATGGTTTTACTGAAGGATCAGATTTCCTACTGGGCCGCGGGGAAAGTCATGGCACTTTTTTTTTTTGAGAGATTTTTGCTATAGTGCGCGTGCGCTCGCCAGACAGACAGAGACAGAAAGCGAGAAATCACCCCCCAGAGGGGATGGCCACGCTGCAATCCCTTCTCCTCCATCCTCCTCTCGGGATCTTGGGCACGCAC
>NW_006159771.1:1568025-1569495 GCF_000334495.1 Tupaia belangeri chinensis
CCCCCGGGGGGATGGCCACGCCGCAATCCCTTCTCCTCCATTCTCCTCTTGGGATCTTGGCCACGCACACACATGCGCCCGGCGTGAGTTTAAAGCCACTGGGTCTGGGACTCGAATGGCAGTCGACTGCACAGGAGTCCAGTCACATAGCCATTATGCCAACTGCTGGTCCTGCATTTTTACACAGAGAAGTACGTCATGTCTTTTCCGACAACCCACTATCTTACGCAAAGGCTTGGAAACCAGACATTATATATAAAATGACACTCTTTAGTTCCTGGACAACAAGTGGCATACGAAGGATTCTCAGAACAGGGAAATGAAGTGAAGCCCTATCATCGCCCCCAAAGCCTGACTGGGGAGTTTCCAGGTGCAGTGGAGACAGAAGACAGACAAACCAAAGCTGGGGAGAGAGAATTTGGGGTTCAAGGAGGCCGAGGCAATAGAAACCAGAAGCTGGTGGCCAGACAGGGGCCAGCAGCACTGTGAGAGCCATGCAGGGCTTGAGGACCGGGGCTCACCCAGGGCTGAGTATCAGGGCCCAGAGGCTTCCTGACTCCCAAAGGACTGAATGGAATCCTCGGTAGTGAGACTAAGTGCGGCCTTGACCAAGGGCTGTTCTGAACTCACAAAAGCCCAACACCAGCAAAAGAGCCAACTAGTTCCCGCCTGTTCACTGCATCCCAGAAAAAGCCTCCCCAAATTTAAAGGGATAACAAAAAAGCTAGCACCCGGTAATGTTAAGATTCATGTCTGGTACCCAAGCTAAATTTATCAAGCATAAAAAAAAATAATAATAAAAAAGGCAAGAAAATATGACCATAATGAAGATAAAAAGCAATCAATAAAACAGCCACAAATGGGGACAAGCAGATGGCATACTGGTTATGTCGCTGGACTCCCACAAGGTCAAGTGTGGTTCAAGTCCTGAACCAGGTGGCTTGAAACTCACACGGGGCACATTTTCTGTGCTCAAAATCCCAAGAGGAGAACGGAGAAAGGTTTGCAACGTGGTAAACTCCCCAGCGGGTGATTCCTCACTTTCTGTCTCTGCTGAGCACATGCAGCTTATGGCACAAAATCCTCTCTGGGGGGAAAATGTCACAAATTATATGTATGACAGAACTGGTCGGTACTGGTGCCAGCAGGTGGTATGGTGGTTACGGTACTAGACTTCCACATAGCCAAATGTGGTCTGGATCTCCGACCTGCTGGCTTGAAACTCATGCCAGGCTCGTATGCACGCTCAAATCCCAGGAGGAGAATGGAGAAGGGATTGCAGCAAGCCCATCCCCCCAGGTGTGATTTCTCACTTTCCCTCTACTTCTCTCCAGCAAATGCATGCACCCTATAGCAAAACAAAACAAAACAAAACTTAGTAGATATTCGGGGTCAGCAGTTGGTGTAATGGCTGTGTTGCTGAACTCCTATGTAGTCGACCGCAGATCGAGTCCCGGACCCGGTGACTTA
>NW_006159771.1:1569514-1570625 GCF_000334495.1 Tupaia belangeri chinensis
CCCACGAGGCGTGTGGGCGTACGTGCCCAAGATCCCAAGAGGAAAATGGAGAAGGGATTGCAGTGTAGCCATCCTCCCGGGGGGGTGGGGGGGGAGATTTCTCACGTTCTGTCTCTCTGTCTTTCTGGCGAGTACATGCACCCTATAGCAAAAACCTCTCAAAAACCAAAAATTCGCATTCAATGATCCAAGCTTCCCCCTTAAGAAGCCTCAGGGCTGGCCCCATAGTACAGCTCCTGGGCACTATCACAGCAAGTGGATCCTACACAGTCGACTGCAGTTCGAATCACGGCTTTGGTGGCTTACCATGATCCCCTGTGACTGTGGGCCCAAACCTGGTGGGGTGCAGAGATGCAGGACACACGACCAGGCATGACCATGCCCCACTGGAGGTGGCCCTCACTCTATGTCTCTAGTGAGACCCGCATATGCTGACAACTTCCAAAGAAAAGAGACTGGGAAATAATAAACAGGAATGAACTGGAAAACAGAATTTAAAAATGAGTGAAACCAGAAGTTGGTTCTTTGAACACAAGAATTAGATGGATAAACTCCTAGCCAAATTGACAAAGAGAAGACACAAGTTACCAATATCAGGAATGAGAGCCAGAACATCACTGATCCTGAGGGAGTACAATGACAAAGCAGGGCCAGCCCCAAGGTCTCGCAGTTGAGGTGGGGGGACCCCACGTGTCAACCACACAATCTAAGAGTCCCAGATCCAGCAGCTTGACAAGCACTCTGGGCACATGTGCACAGTGCCCCAAATCCTGACAGGATGGAAAATGGAGGAGGGGTTGTGGCATGACCATGCCCCATTGGGGGGGTGCTTTCTCCCTCTCTCTGTCTCTGGTGGCACATGTACCCTCTGGTGCAAAAAAGACACAAAAGGACACTATGAACAACCTATGCCAATACATTCAACGTGTGACGTGAACAAATCCCACCAGCACGCTGTCAAAACTGAGGCACGAAGTAAGGGCCCAGCCTTTGTGGCAAGGCCAGTGGCACACGGGACGGCAGAGCTGGAGGCCACGCGCTGGTCAGGCGAAAACACGCCCCGGGTCAGGACCAGCAGATGGCGTAATGGTTACGTTGCTGGACTCCCACA
>NW_006159771.1:1573597-1574265 GCF_000334495.1 Tupaia belangeri chinensis
GGCCATGTGGGAGTCCAGCACCCTTAACCACCAAGCCACCTGCCAGCCCCATAAAAATAATTCTTAAAAAATAATAAACAGGGACCAGCAGTTAGCGTAATGGCTGTGTCGCTGGACTCCCATGTAGTCGACCGCGGTTCGCGTCCCGGACCCGATGGCTTAAAACTCATGCTGGGCGCATGTGCGTGCGTGCCCAAGATCCCGAGAGGAGAATGGAGAAGGGATTGCAGCGTGGCCATCCCCCCTGGGGGGGTGATTTCTATCTTTCTGTCTGTCTCTCTCTCTCTCTCTCTGTCTTTCTGGCGAGCGCACGCGCCCTATAGCAAAAACCTCTCCAAAAATATTAATAAACAAACAAACAAAAGGCAAAGCCTTTGATACAAATAGCATCTCCAAATGGTGACATGCACAAATGTCTTCTAATCCTGAAGCTTCCCTTTGCTACTCAGATAATAGAAAATACCTTCCCTTTATACTGGGAATGAGTCCCCTGTTAAAAAAAAAGAAAAGAAAAGAAAAGAAAAAAGTCACCAACTACATGCTATCCAGGAAGAGAATCCTCAAAACCAACTTCTAGGGACCAGCAGTCAGCGTAATGGCTATGTTGCTGGACTCCCATGTAGTCGACCACGGTTTGCGTCCCGGACCAGGTGGCTTAAACTCACGCC
>NW_006159771.1:1574381-1574624 GCF_000334495.1 Tupaia belangeri chinensis
GTGCAAGCGCACGCAACCTATAGCAAAAACCTCTCCAAAAAAAAAAAAAAAAAAGAAGAAGAAAGAGAAACCCAACTTCTCTGAAAGCGACATACTAGCACACCACACCATGATAAACAATGTGCAGCTTTAGATGCCAAGAGGCAGGGAGTTCCAGGATTCTTCTTATACAATTAAAAAAAAAAAGGCAGGACCAGCAGGTGGCATGGTGGTTAAGGCACTGGATTCCCACAAGGCCAACCG
>NW_006159771.1:1574802-1575393 GCF_000334495.1 Tupaia belangeri chinensis
GGGGGTGTTTCTCACTTTGTCTCTCCATCTCTCCGGTGAGTGCACATACCCTATAGCAAAAATCTCTTAAACACACACACACAACAAATAGATAAAGGTTTAAAAAACAGTAAAACAAGGGAAGGTCGTCAAACAGTAATGCAGACAGAATTATGCGTGGATTTCAAAAAATTCTTGCACCAAAGTCAACTTGTACTTTATTTCCAGTTTTCTGTGAATTTTCTGAACTCCTCCTCCTACTGGCCCTATATTGAGCTACCTCTGGTGCAAGAGGAGAAGGATAAACATACTTATTCCCGTTTATTTCTATGTTAAAAGAAATGGAAGTGCACACAAACCAAAAAAGTACCTACTAAAGAAATAAAGGTTTCTCCGCACATAACATCTCCTAAAATACTGTTCCTGGAAGTCACCCTGCAAGGAGCCCACAGCATTGTACAGACGACGTGCAGAGTTTAGTGCGACCCACTTGGCGTTAATTCTCAAAGAAGGGACAGGAGGGGCTCCGTTCGCTGCCGGGCAGGCCTGGCCCAGGGGAGGCCTGGCCCGTGTGCTGGGCATCTGCCCCTGGACAGCACGCTCCGGGAACCA
>NW_006159771.1:1575481-1576093 GCF_000334495.1 Tupaia belangeri chinensis
GGGCTCACCCCCCTCGATTGCCATTGGCTTCCACTGCTTCGGGGCGGGCACAATCCCAGCCCTGATTGTGATTGGGCATGATTTCAGGAACTCTAGAATCCTTCTTTCTGATTGGTCGTCATTTTGGGCGGGAAGTGGTGACCCGCCCCTCTGTACACTGGAACTTCCTGTGCAGCCCAGGCTGGAAGCCGAAGCCGACCTGTGGTGTTGGCGCGTGCACGAGCCCACGGGGCGGGGCCGCTGGGCGAGGTCGGAACCCCGCCAGGGGGAGGGGCTGTGCTGCCAAAGCCCCGTATGTTCACCTATAACGCGCCCCCCCCCCCACACTAAGGAACATTAGTGGGAGGGGGCTTGTGGGACCAGCAGATGGCGTAGTGGTTAGTCACTGGGCTCCCACGTGGTTGCTGGCAGTTCTAGTCCCAGACCCGCCTACTTGAAACTCACACCCAGTGCATGTATACCCAAGATCCCAAAAGGAGACTGCAGTGTGGCCATCCCCACCACACCCCCTACTCCCCCTTCCCTCTCTTGTGTCTCCATCTGGCAAGTCCCTGTCCCTGTACAAAAACAAAGAACAAAACAACAACAAAAATAACCTATTAAAAAAAAAAA
>NW_006159772.1:0-11911 GCF_000334495.1 Tupaia belangeri chinensis
CTGTGCATTTAGGGATCTCTAAATGGGTGTATGATGAGTAGTACATTCAGATTCACTTGATCTCAGGACCCTTTGATTTCCAGGAACATCTGAAAGGACTTGTTCAACTGAAAACTTCTTGGGAAACTCTGTTGCCCTCAAAATTTCATAAGCATGAGATAGCTAAGGGCCACTGTATAAGAACACTAATCCCATCATGAGGGCTCCACTCTCAAGGTCTAATAACTTCCCCAAAGTCTAATCTTCTATTACCTTCACATTAGGGATTAGGACTCCAATGTACGAATGTTAGGGGGATGAGAACATGATGTCCATAACAGCTACAGAGAATGATTATTTCTTCATCCACAAATCTGTGTATCTACCACGGATAAGACATTGTAGTAGGAACTAGGGAATGTAGGTAAGGATATATACAAGGAAGAAAAGAAATACATTTCTTCCAAAGAGTTTTCAGTTAAGATGGAGAAAGAGCCTTTAGAGAAGGAACAATAATCAGAACTTGCAACTTTGCGGCACACCATGGAGATTCCAGCCTAGTAGGAAAGGAAGATAATTAATTACATACCGATAGTGCTCGTTCCAGAGTCTATTGGTTAAGGAGCCCTATGACAGACCAATGTTTAAATCTCACTCTTGTAGAACCCACCAGGCACACGTGCATGCATGCATAAAATCCTGACACGATAGAGAAATGGAGACGAGATTGCAAGGTGATCACTCCCCTTTGGATTGTGTTTTTATTTTTTCTTTCTTTCTTTCTCTCTCTGTCTCTCTGACACAGTAAGTTGGGGTGATCAGTCACAAT
The DNA here is from genome assembly GCF_000334495.1 of Tupaia belangeri chinensis. Taxonomy (NCBI): domain Eukaryota; kingdom Metazoa; phylum Chordata; class Mammalia; order Scandentia; family Tupaiidae; genus Tupaia; species Tupaia belangeri. The sequence continues at coordinate 809 of NW_006159772.1, forward strand.
GCATGCTGAATTCAGAGCCTGTAAGCTGACCTGATTCTTGTCTCACACTCACCAAGAAATACAGACGTGGACACAGAAGAATTAAGTAAAGCAGTTTATTAGAAGGAAGGAAAGACGGTTCCTGAAAAACAGGTTGGCACTGAGGGGATGAGTTTCTGGCCTTTTATCCTATTTAGAATTGTTGTATTCAAATCCACAAGAAAATAAGAGGACATCCAGTTTTACCCAAATTAAAGGAGACTTTTATTTGGCTGGTGGCTGCGAGAAGACACATGTCACTCCAAAACCTTGTAACTCTGAAGCAGGGAGAAGGAAGGTTTATAAAGGCAAAAAAAAAAAAACACAGGAAAAAAAAAAGGAAAAAAAAAAAACTATGTATCTAAAGAAGTACAGGGCTTGAATTATGTGAAAGCAGTTTATAGAAGCCAGAAAAGCAAGTTATCTAGAAGGACACGTGCAGTTGGCTGGACAGTTATAATTGGCTGCATCTGCTGGTGATAAATATTCGGTTAGCAGGACAGGGATAGACGGCAGTGTTCCTCTACTGAAGATGAGCATTCAGTGAGGAATCTTCAGGAGACACATATGGGTCAGGTTTTAGGGAAAGGGACATGGCAGCAGAGTCCTATTTGAAATGGAGGCGCTCATGCTTCATTATGAGGAACAGGCTTGTTTATATTTATCTTTCATTTTTATTTTTTGCAGACGTATTGCCTCATCAGGTGTTTTTTGTTTTTATTTTGGTATACGGAAATTAAGCCTAATGTATATAAGCCCTAATGCTTTCAGATGCTGATTTATTTAGACTTTCTTTCTGCCTATTTTTCATGAGTGGATTATGGCCCCACAAAGCCCCTGGTTTCAGTCAGGGCTCTCCAAGCCTGGTGCTCATGCACCACTGATCTTGTCATCTGCCCCTTTGATGATGATTCTGTTGGTACATTAAGGGTTTTATCTTTAAGCTAAAGGAATGTCAGGTAATCGGCCATCTTTACTTTTACAGATCCTGGCTGACCCTGGAATTAAGGTATTTCATTCGGATAGAATGCCAAGCTGTCCTTGTTCAGTCTCCCCAACAGTCTCCCCATTTCCCCAAAGTATTGCCATCTGCAGTACGGCCTAGAGTTACTACAGACTACACAAAGGCCATGGTGTTGCTATTCTTGGGGCCAGAAACCCTGCCTCGGTTCTCTCTGTGGTGAACACATGCACACTCTAGCAATCATGAGAACAAACAAACATATAAAACCACGTACCTGGAACCAGCAGTTAGTGTAATGGCTATGTCGCTGGACTCCCACGTAGTTGACCGCGGTTCGCATCCTGGACCCGGTGGCTTAAAAAACTCATGCCGGTTCCTGTGTCTTTTTTTTTTGCCTTTATAAACCTTCCTTCTCCCTGCTTCAGAGTTACAAGGTTTTGGAGTGACATGTGTCTTCTCGCAGCCACCAGCCAAATAAAAGTCTCCTTTAATTTGGGTAAAACTGGATGTCCTCTTATTTTCTTGTGGATTTGAATACAACAATTCTAAATAGGATAAAAGGCCAGAAACTCATCCCCTCAGTGCCAACCTGTTTTTCAGGAACCGTCTTTCCTTCCTTCTAATAAACTGCTTTACTTAATTCTTCTGTGTCCACGTCTGTATTTCTTGGTGAGTGTGAGACAAGAATCAGGTCAGCTTACAGGCTCTGAATTCAGCATGCATTGTGACTGATCACCCCAACTTACTGTGTCAGAGAGACAGAGAGAGAAAGAAAGAAAGAAAAAATAAAAACACAATCCAAAGGGGAGTGATCACCTTGCAATCTCGTCTCCATTTCTCTATCGTGTCAGGATTTTATGCATGCATGCACGTGTGCCTGGTGGGTTCTACAAGAGTGAGATTTAAACATTGGTCTGTCATAGGGCTCCTTAACCAATAGACTCTGGAACGAGCACTATCGGTATGTAATTAATTATCTTCCTTTCCTACTAGGCTGGAATCTCCATGGTGTGCCGCAAAGTTGCAAGTTCTGATTATTGTTCCTTCTCTAAAGGCTCTTTCTCCATCTTAACTGAAAACTCTTTGGAAGAAATGTATTTCTTTTCTTCCTTGTATATATCCTTACCTACATTCCCTAGTTCCTACTACAATGTCTTATCCGTGGTAGATACACAGATTTGTGGATGAAGAAATAATCATTCTCTGTAGCTGTTATGGACATCATGTTCTCATCCCCCTAACATTCGTACATTGGAGTCCTAATCCCTAATGTGAAGGTAATAGAAGATTAGACTTTGGGGAAGTTATTAGACCTTGAGAGTGGAGCCCTCATGATGGGATTAGTGTTCTTATACAGTGGCCCTTAGCTATCTCATGCTTATGAAATTTTGAGGGCAACAGAGTTTCCCAAGAAGTTTTCAGTTGAACAAGTCCTTTCAGATGTTCCTGGAAATCAAAGGGTCCTGAGATCAAGTGAATCTGAATGTACTACTCATCATACACCCATTTAGAGATCCCTAAATGCACAGAATGGGGGATTAAAAAAAAAAAAACACACGGACCAAGTACTCTGATTAGGGAAAGGTGCTTGCAAATGGTATAAAAAAGAAAAGGAGTAAGAAAACAGGGGCCATGAGAATAATCTTGAGACCTAATCACAGAACCACGAATAACTCTCTCTGCTCCCCTAGCTATCTGCCTCATCCTTTAAGCTTTCATTTACTCATAAACCAAATAAGAGGGTGGGACTTCATGCCCTCAAGGCTGTCTCAGTTATTTCCTGCATCTAATCTATTTTACTGTCCTATATGTTTGCAAGGGCAAGGCTTACGGAATCCAGGCAGCCAGGAGAACTCAAACTGGCCTGCATCTCCAACACTGGTTTTGGTTCCTATTCATTTTATTATCAATCTTCTGTTAAAACAAGCTTAGCAATGGTTGGAAACAAAGGATCATTACTCAGAAAGCAGCGTCAGCCGTGTTGTGATTAAAAACTTTGAAAGGCTCAGGAAGTATAGTTTTCTCCAGCATTTTTTTCCCCTTCTTTACAAAAACCTTTTTGTGCAGGTTCAAGTGTGAGATTAGATACTAATTTGATTCTCTACATTATAGAAGAGTCTTGAATGGAGCATTGAGATATGGGCTTATCTGGAGAGACGTTTTTTTGAAAGTAATGCTGCTATTCAAACTGATAGGGCAGCTTTGTTTTTCTAAATTATTCAGAACAGAAATAACTGGCTGATTTGCTGATATACAGATAAATATCAAGTATTATTTAAGCAGCACCAACCTACCTGAATATCTAAGTGTCTTTTTATTACTCTTGGGATACTGAATCTAAGAGAAAAATTAAAAAAAAAAAAAGAGGAACTTTATTTTCTGTAGACAAAATATAAGTTATTAGATAGTACCCCTAGGAAATAAGAAAATTAGATAAGGTACATTTTCTTTCACAAAAGAAATTTACCCTCTTCAAATACTGATGGAAAGTTCTATATGGGTGGACCTACCAGGGTTTCAAAAGGGATGCACTGGAGGGAACCAGCAGTTAGCGTAATGGCTATGTCGCTGGACTCCCACATAGTCGACCGCGGTTCGTGTCCCGGACCCGGTGGCTTAAAAAACTCATGCCGGGCGCGTGTGCGTGTGTGCCCAAGATCCGGAGAGGAGAATGGAGGAGAAGGGATTGCGGCATGTCCATCCCCCCTGGGCAAAGAACTTACATGAAGATGTAAAATATAACTTTCCTTCAATGTCCAACTGCTTCTCTTGTCTTTATCTGCATCTACCCTTCTAAATTCTGACTTCCTTTGCACTTTGAAAGACGTCACTGAATTCACTATTTATGTGTGAGTGAATAGTTCAGATATATTTGCTTTTGTATTGGAATAGTATTTCCTCTGACATCATTTGGATTTTCAATTTCAAGGCAAGCCTGTTCCTTGTTTTCAGTCTCCCAAACTGTTTGTTGGTCTCTGCACTATGCCGTCTTCATTCTCACTAATGCCACTGGTTACGCTACTGCCCCCCCCACCACCACCACCACCGCCTGCCCCAACTGGGCCACTCCTCTGATCTCATTCTTTCTATTCTTCTACCTACTTTATTCATATAATTTCCAGCCTAAAAGTCAGATGTGACCTTCCCTCCCTTCCTTTATAAATCTATTTTAGATAGGAAATTATTCCTATTTTTCTCTTATGATGATCCATATAGAGCAACATTAGCTAATGCTGAAAGAAAATATTCTCTTTTGAGAATATCATGTTACAGAACATAAAATCTTGTCCCTGTTAGACTTTATGGGAAGGACAATCCATCTCTAGAAGGGGCTGCTCAGAGAGCATAGTTTAGCTTTCACTGTTTCACCAACTTGTTTGCCCTACTTTCTTCCACATGAAGAGCAAGTCCTTCCCTGGGACAAGGGCAGTTGCTTCTTTTGTCCATCAACTTGTCCCTGATGTTTTGTGTCTTTTGTTATTGCTAAGTTCTGGGCACAAGTGGATGGGGCCTGGGGCACATGCCACAAAGTTACTAGAGCCCAGGCATAGTAATATGATTGCCTACCAGTCCTATAGAGTGGAAAGGGACAGTCCAGGAGAGCAGGATAAATTTTAACCCAATTCCTCACCAATGCCCTTTTCAATCTCCTATTGTATTGAGAAATAGAACAGAAGCACAAGCTGGAATATTTTCAATAAGGGAGTTTTGTTAGAGGTGGTGAGAGAAGATTTGAACACCAAGAAGACACAGGGTTAAACTTGTAGGTGGTAATAACAGGTGCATACCCACATGTTAAAATTTTAGAGCTTCTGGAAACAACTGCAAGTCTAAAAGCAATCTACATGATACTAAAAAACATCTAGTATACATCCAACCCTCTGCAGGTCTTCTGCTACCTGACAAAATGCCAATTACTCCAGAAAGGATTTTCAAATGTATTCAGCAATATCACCTAGGTGTAAGATAATTTACAGTTAACCCCTCTTACAAAATTCCACAAAATTTTTGGTGGTATGTTGAAAAGAAAATTTTCACCCAATAAATGAGAAGAAAGAGTGATAGGGAAGGAAGAGAGGAAAGGTAAGGCCACTGAAAAGCTTTGCGTGGCAGACAACCTGGTACAAGGACAGCTTGATGGAAAGAACAATCAAATTGGCAGTACATTCTCCAAGTTCTATATTTTGGTCCTGTTCTTGGGGCTAATAGATGGCATGGCGATTAAGGCACTGAACTCCCCTGTGGCTGACTGTGGTTCGAGTTCCGGACCTGGCAGCTTGCTTTCTCACTTCTCTCTCTCTCTCTCTTACTCTGTGTATCTCTCTAGTCAAATTAAAATAAATAAATAAAATGAAATAAACAATTCTTAAAACAAAAAGTTCTGGTATCTTGGTCTTGTCCTTATTCTACTCAATGTTATTAAGTTCAAACATTGCTAGGAGAATTAACCTTGCTCCACTTCTAGAATAATTCTGTGTCTTCCTAAACTTGCCTTCCCACAAACACATATAAAAGCCCACCATAGTATAATATTGCCTCCATATAGAAAGTGAATATTTCCATATTTAGGGTTTTTAAGTACTTTTATTTCTCAGAACACGGTATATAGTCATTATATAGACGATAAGTTGGTCTTTTTTATTTTTTTGGAGAGGGTTTTGCTATAGGGTGCGTGCGCTCGCCAGAAATAGAAAGTGAGGAATCATCCCCCAGGGGGATGGCCACACCGCAATCCCTTCTCCTCCATTCACTTCTTGGGATCTTGGGCATGCAAGCACATGAGCTTGGCGTGAGTTTAAGCCACCAGGTCCCGAACTCGAACCGAGGTCTGCTATATGGGAATTCAGTTAGCCATTATGCTAACTGCTGGTCCCAATATGTTGGTCTTGAATAACCAACTTCTAAGCACACATCTTCAATAACACATATTTATGCTATGTAGTTTAGATTATAATTAGAAATTCATGAGTTTTAAACAGATAAATCATGCAGCACAAAAGAGGATAAAATGAAAAAACAACTACTCTGCTAAAATCAAAGTTAACGTTCTTCGTCCTTTTTCTAATAAAGCTCATATACTTCCTCTATGAGAGAAAGAGACAGACACGCACAATGGTGTTCATACCATGATCCATCCAAGGTCATGGGCATGCATGCTTGTTCCTGGCATATACAGGAAGGCCTCAGGACACAAACCCAGGGCCTTTCCATGGGGTTCCAGCATCACAGACTCTTACATTACCTATGCACTGGCAACCGGCTCCTAACACCCTTTTATATTATTATTCTAACCTAAGGTTAACCATATTGTGTGGCATATATAAAACTAAATGTGAATAAGAAATCATAAAATAATATTTTTTAAAAATTCAAAAGTCTCATTCTTAATTTTTTCATTATTGTTTTATACTCATATTTCTGTTATTTAGTATTATAAAAAATGTGTTTGTTTAAAGAATTATTTTTGTTTTTTTATTTATTCATTCATTTATTTCATTTTTTAATTTTGACCAGAGAGGGACAGAGCAAGAGAGAAGGAGAGAGTGGAAAAGTGAGAGGGCAAGCTTCCAAGTCCAGGACTTGAACCGTGGTTGACCATGTGGGAGTCCAGCATCCTTAACCACCACACCACCTGCTGGCCCCATAAAAAATGTTTTTAATTGACATATAGTAATTGTATAAATTTATGAAGTACAGCATAATTTTTCAGTATAATAATATAACATATAGTAATCAAATTAGGGTAATTAGTATATTCATCATCTTAAATATTTATCATTATTTTGTTTTAGGAACATTCCAAAGCCTTTATTTTAGTCAATCTAAGATTGTATTGTTTTGATGATTTTTAGATCATCACAATTTGATGATTTTAAAAATTCAGAGAAGGGCCAACAGGTGACAAGGTGGTGAAGGTGCTGGACTCCCATGTGCCACCTGCAGTTCAAGTCCCATACTAGGCAGCTTGCCTTCTCACTTTTCCTCTCTCTGTCTGGTGAGCACATGTGCCCTATAGCAAATTTTAAAATAATAATAAATATAATTAAATAAACAATTCATAAAAATCAAGATAAAATTTGAGATATACACTAAATTATTATTAACTATAATTACACAACATACTATTAGGTTGTTGGGAAAGGCATGATGTATTTTTCTGTTTTTTTTTTTTTGAATTATTTATTTAATTTGTATTTATTTATTCATTTTTAACTTGACCAAAGAGAGAGAGAGTGAGGGAAAGTGAGAGAGCAAGCCACCAAGTCCAGCACATGAAACAAGATTAACCATGTCAGAGTCCAGCGCTCTTAACCACCACATCACTTTCCAGTCCCTTTCCGAAGCCAAAACGCACCATGACTTTGCCAATGAGGCGATAGAAAACAGTAGAAATTGTTCCTCTTATATATCTGTAATTTTATATCCACTAACGAACAAATCTTTATTTCGTCCATGTCCCCCCTACTCTTCCCAGGCTCTAATGATCACAATTTTGCGATCTACTGCTATGACATTATGATTTCTCATATGGATGAACATATTATATTTCTCTTTCTGTGCCTGATTTCCTCAAGGCTTGCCCATGTTTCCTTGATCCATTCATATATTGGGAAACACTTAGATTGATTTCATACTCTGGCTATTGTGAATAATGCTGTGATAAACACTGAGGTGCAAATATCTCTGCAACATACTGATTTCCTTTCTTTGGATATTTGCCTAGTAATAGGATTTGTGGATAATATGGCAGATTTACTTTTAATTTTTTAAGAAACCTCCCTACTATTTTATGTAATGACTATATGAATTTACATTCTAGCCAACAATGTGAAAATGTTCCTCTTTTTCCATATTCTCACCAGTATTTGTTATTATTTATTAATAGCCATCCTAATAGAGGTGATATCACATCTCATCATGGTTTTGATTTGCATTTCCCTGATAATAAGTGATGTTGAGCACTTTTAAAAGATGTATTTGTTGGCCATGTGTATTCCTTCTTTTGAGAATGTCTATTCATGCCATTTGCCCATTTTAAAATCAGGTCATTATTTTTTGGTTGTTATTGATTGGTTGATTGATTGATTGATTGATTGCTTTTTGGTGTATTTTGTTATTTATTTATTTATTTATTTATTTATTTTGCTGTTGAGTTGTTTGAGTTGTCTGTGTATTCTGGATCTCATCCCTTGCCAGATATATTGTTTGCAAATATTGTCTACCATTCTGTAGACTGTAAGACCAGCCTATCATTCTGTAGATTGTAGACTGCATTCAGCTAAGAGTGCAGTCATCTGTGACAATCGGGGCTATTGCAGATCTCTCATTTACTCTTTCTTAGCAATGAGGAGTCTCTCCTTGCTTCAGTCTGCCAATTATTATCATTGCATGTTTCACTTCTTTCTCTATACTGTCCTCTTGATTCTTCATTTTCAGAAGGTTTCAGACATGTCTTCAATGAATTCCAGTGTTCTTCTTTAGCTAGTTCACTCGGGTTTTCTTTTTTTTATTTCACTATTTTCTTTATTCTTTGTGAAGGAAATGTTCACCAGGAAATTCTCATCAACATGTTGCCTGCTTCCTCAAATTTGTTACTAAAAAAGAAAAAGGAAAATAAAAACATAAATCAACAATATCACTGAGTCTAGCAGTCTAATTATTTCTGGTTTCAGAATGGTTGGACTCTATCAGAGGTGACTTCTAAGTCGATCTTCTCTCACATTCTTCTGTATCAACCTTTTGGTTTGGTTCCTTGTTAATTTTCTCTATCTTACAGTGTATACATGTGATATTATAGTTTCTGTCATAAATTAATCCCTTTTTGCAATCCACAAATGAACAAGTTAACAAACTATTTTTTTAAAGAATACAGGCTATTTTATACACAATTTAACACACATAAGGGTGGTCTCTAATCAAAGATGTGTGGACTGAGAGCAGTAGTTATATCCGGTCTCCCATTTTTTAGGCAGAATGTCAAGAGGATGAGCAAACTCAATTGACATTATTTAGGTCCTTTTCAGGTTGAAAATTCTAGACTGAAAAACAGGTTAATTACAGGGACAACATGTCAAATTGGGTGTCTGAAATATTCTACATTGTTATAAATAACATGCTAAAGCATAAAGCCTCAAAATAATTATTTGAAAGCAGAGGAAAAGTTAATTTTATGCTACAAAAATAAATCATTTATTTTCTAGAAAGTAATTTTATCATGATTACTTTGCAATGAAAAAAATGAGGAAATATTTTCTGAAAAAAAAAACATATTTAGCTTACATTTTCTCCTATAAATTATCTACACTAAATTTACAAGGAAAAAGTTCCTTTCTTCATATTTAAAATAAATTATTTTCTATTAATATGCAATTCTAGGTATTTTAGTTATTTACTTACCCTTTTGTAGCATTGACTTCATCAGCTTTATTGAGATAAAATTTGCAATAAAAATTCACTAACTTTAATACCATGATTTGATGATTTTTTTTAAATTGAGATAAAATTCGCAGATTTACTAATTCAACCATGTTACAGTGTTAGAATCAATGTTTTTAGTTATATTTGCAATGGAACCATTTCCACTGTCTATTTATAAAACATTTCCTTAAATACTATAGTGAGTACTCAGTCGTCCCATCCTTTGTTATTTTTAATTTTACGTGTCAGTTAGTCCTGGTCATGGACATTCAGACATTTGGCTAATGATTGCTTCTGCATGTGTTGGTTACATGTTTCTAGATGCAATTAGCATTTGAATTAGTGAACACAGTAAATTAAATTGGCCTTTTTAATGTGGATAGCATCATCCAGTACATCGAGGACCTGAATAGAACCTAATGTAGAGGAAGAGGGAATTCTACCTGACCTTCTGAGTTGGAACATTGGTCTTCTGCCTTCAAATGGAGACACCATCATCCCCTCTTGTTTTTAGACCACCAGATTTAAAACTGAACTACACCACTGGCTTTCCTGGGTCTCCAACTTGCAGATGCCAAATTTTGGAACTAGATGCCTTCATAATGGCATGGACAATTTTGTCATCTCTCTCTCTCTCTCTCGTAGCATACACATATATATGAAAGATGAGAAAATTTAATTGGAATTAATTATATTTTATATATATTATATATATAAATATGAAATACTTCATTCTATATCTAAGATATACCTATACTATCTATATCATACATATGCTTATATATTACAGGAGATATATAATTTATATAGATAGATAGATAGATAGATCTTATATCTGTATCTATCTATGTATGTCCAAATTCATAAATATCCCATAGATCATATACTGTGTGACCTTTTCTAACATTGTTTTTAGGTTCATCCATATTGTAGCATGTGTCAGTAAAGCTTGAGTATATCAAATATTAAAACACAAAACTCTAATTGACCCCCAGATTTAAATAATTTTTAGTTCTGACATAATGCCACAAATGAAAATATTCACCTCATCTCATGTGATGGGCCAGTCAAAATATTATAATATGTGGCGAGCACTGCATACGGAAGCCATCTCGAGCTATCTGCCATCTTGAAACCATTAGGCTTCACTTCCTCACTGAGCAAATCGTTTCTCAGAAATCATGTGACCAGCCATTCTCCCCGGAAGTGATTGGGTTTCTAGGCAACGGGAGAGATACACCCACATCAATGATTGGTTCATGCTGTTGTATTTCATTTGCATTTCGGGCAACCAATTGGTTCCCACCAGCTGTATATAACTCGCCGTTTTTCCTGAATAAACGGAAATAGACGAAGAAGACGACTTGACCAGCACCTCGTACTGTGTGTGCGTGTGTTTGTACCATCTCTCACTCCCTCCCCCAAGGAACCTGTTCCACGGTCCCGCAGGCCGGGACATTTGGTGCCTGAACACGGACTTGGGTACGGGGGATCCAGTGAAGAGCTCCCCAGGAAGGCTCCAATGCAGAGCAACCCAGAAAAGCCGTGGCAGAAAACAGAGGACGGCATAGAATCGTCCAGAAGGGAATGGCAGAGATTCATTCCGAGAAAGGCCGGTAAAAATATAGAGGGACGAAGAGAAGACGTCCTGGTAAGTATTTACTTACGTTTTATTTTAAGTACGGGTAATAATGGGACAAAAG
>NW_006159772.1:14584-52932 GCF_000334495.1 Tupaia belangeri chinensis
AAGTCCACTACCACAACCTGGAGATGGAGTATCACGGAGCCTAAACTGTGCTCCTGCCTGAGGCGCTGAATTGGTTAGCCAAAGGCGGGTAAGAGAGTCTGAGCCTGTAACAGCTGTATAGTCCCTCCACCTAAGACAGGAAACCCATCATAGCTATGGGATTCTCCAATGACGGGTAAGGATGGACGTGTGGCTCTAAAAACAGCTCCAACCTAAGACAGGCACGATTCCCCCAGGCGTTTCTCCTCTCTTTGAAAAAATAAAAAAGGGGGACATGTGGCGAGCACTGCATACGGAAGTCATCTCCAGCTATCTGCCATCTTGAAACCATTAGGCTTCACTTCCTCACTGAGCAAATCGTTTCTCAGAAATCATGTGACCAGCCGTTCTCCCCGGAGGTGATTGGGTTTCTAGGCAACGGGAGAGATACACCCACATCAATGATTGGTTCATGCTATTCTATCTCATTTGCATTTTGGTTAATGCTGTTCATTCTCATTTGCATTTCGGGCAACCAGTTGGTTCCCACCAGCTGTATATAACTCGCCATTTTTCCTGAATAAATGGAAATAGACGAAGAAGACGACTTGACCAGCACCTCGTACTGTGTGTGCGTGTGTTTGTCCCATCTCTCACTCCCTCCCCCAAGGAACCTGTTCCACAGTCCCGCAGGCCGGGACAATAATACATAATTATCTTTAGGCTGTGTGTATAAAGTGCATATGAAACAAATAAATTTTATATTTAGATTTGGGTCCCATCCCTAATATATCTTATTATGTATGTGCAAATATTGCAGGACCCCAAAAATTTTAAAACTGAATCACTTCTGATTCCAAGCATATTTTTAAAGATTTCTGCCATAGGGAACATGTGATCACCAGAGAGAGACAGAGAGAGACAGTGAGAAGGGAACTGAGAAATCACCCCCCCAGGGAGAATGGCAATATACAATCCCTTCTCCTCCATTCTCCTGGGATTGTGGGCATGCACACACATGTGCTAGCCATGATTTTCACACTGTCAGATCTGGAACTTGAACCACAGTCAGCCCTGTGGTAGTCCAGCACTTTAACCACTATGCCAACTGCTGGCCCTAATCCCAAGCACTTTTTTCTTTTGGAGAGGTTTTTGCTATAGGGCGAGTGCACTCACCAGACAGAGAGACACAGAGATACAGAAAGTGAGAAATCACCCCCCGGGGGGATGGCCACACCGCAATCCCTTCTTCCCTGTTCTCTTCTCAGGATCTTGGGCACGCACGCACACTCGCCTGGAGTGAGTTTTAAGCCACCAGGTCCAGGACTCAAACCACGGTTGACTACATGGGAGTTCAGCGACACAGCCATTACGCTAACTGCTGGTCCCAATCCCAAGCACTTTTAATGTCAGATATTCAATTTGCATTTTTTTCTTTTTGTATGGATGAATAGTCCACTTTATGAATGCAACTGTTATTTTGTTTACCTATTCACCAGGTAATGAACATTCGGGTTCTTCCCACTTTTTGGCTGCTGTAAATAGTTCTGTATGAATGATTGTTACAAATTTTTGTCTGAAACATGTATGTAGAAATGGAATTGCTGGATTATGTAGTAATTCTATGGTAAAAACTACCAAATTGCTTTCCATAGTAGTTATGTCAAAATTGCATCCCTGCCAGCAACGTATAAGGGTTCCAATTTTTCCATCTCCTTGCCAGCATTTGTTATTTTCTATTTTGTTGAACATTGTCATCTTAGCAGTTATGCAGTGGTAATCTCATTGTGGTTATCGAACAATTTTCTAGTCGCAAAAGTTGTGAAGATCTTTCCAAGTGAATATTGGCTATTTCTGTATCTTTTTTAGATAAATAAATGAAAAGCCTTTGACCATTTTTAAATTGGGTTGCTTGTGTTTTCATTGATGAGTTTAAGGATACTTTAAATTTTGGATACTAGACTCTATTAGATATGTGATTTGCAAGTATTTTCCGAATTCTGTGGGTGGTCATCTCTTTCGTGATTATATTCTTTGATATTCAGTTTTCAGTTTTGTAAAATTCAATTCATTTGTTTTTTTTCTTTTACTGTTTTTAACATCATATGTAGGAAATTATTTTCTAATCCAAGGTCACAGGATTTCTGCTAGTATTTTGTGCTGAGTTTTATAGTTTCAGACTTTATTTAAAAGTCTTTGATATATTTTGAGTAAATTTTTTGTTTATGGTGTTAGGTAGAAGTCCAAATTCACTTATTTCAATGTGGATGTATAATTGTTCCAACACCATTTGTTGAAAACGTTCTTTTCCCATCAAAACACCTTGGCACTCAAAAATAAATTGAAATAGAAGTATGTATTTACTTATGAACTCTCAAATCTATTCCATTGGTCTGCAAGTTTTATCCTCCAACCAGTATCACACTGCTTTGATTATGATACTTTTGTTGGTATTTTTGTTTTTTTAAATTTTGCCAGATGGTGTGTATTTACTGGAGGCAGACATAGAAAGAGAGAAAGGAAAAGCAAGAAAGTGCCTCCCCCCATGAGTAATAGTTAAGTCACTTTCCCTCCTCCTTCATTTCCTGCTCTCTTGGGATTTGGGGCAGGTATGCACATATGCCCAGTGAGCTTCTCAGCCACCAGGTCTAGGACTTGGACAGTGTAGTTGGCATGTAGCATCTAGCTGCCTTAACCATCCAGGTACATGTTGATTCTGTTTCAAGTTTTGAAATCAGGAAGTGTATGTTTCAATAATTAATAACTTATTTTTTAACAAGCAAGGTAAAATTGATATCAAGATAATTTTAATGTCATGTATAATCATTGTTCTTCCATATCCACAGATTTAGGACTTTCTTAGGTTTTCCTGAGTGTGTATCTAGCCTGGGTCATCCACATAACCTTCTAGATTCCCAGGAATATGTTAGAGCTTTTAGTATACTTTCCCCCTAAGCTTGTCACTCTATAGCTTTTCTTCCTAGGCATTTGGTTATTTTACTGTTCATTCCAACTGTTACCCATTTCCCCAAGCAGCAGAAACTAATACATTTGCCTTTAAATGTTTCCAACAAATGCTTCTTATCAGCACTGGGAGACTTCAGAGTTAGGTGAGATAAAACAAGTTCTTTGAGCCAGTCCTCCAGAGAGCCACTAGACAGGTTAAAACAAACCATCGCAATTCTTTGAGAATAAGGTCCCCTCTGGTCCTGGCATCTGTCCTGACTATGGCTGTTGTTCAAGGCCACCACTGAGCTATGGAATGAGGGGCAGAATGAGGGCAAGTTGAAATGCCACCAAGCTGTCTTACTAAGATTCAGTTTTATTTCTTGTCTTTGAATAAATGTTCACCTGGTGACTGCAAGCTTTTGGTAAATTTCTAGAGCTCCAAAATAGTTGAAACAGGTTTTTTTCTAGCTTGTTCTATTGCTTTTGGAATGGACTTTTTGAATTCTCTACTCTATCATTGTGCTTATGTCACTCAATTTGGTGAATTTGGACAAATCTGTATAATTGTATACTCACTGCCAAAATCATAATATAGGACATTCACATGACCCCAAAAAATCTCTTGTCCTCTTTATGAGTACATCTATTCTCACTAACAGGCCTCTGGGAACCACTGATTAGATTCCATCATTATATACTTTCCTTTTACAAATGTTCGTATAAATTAAATTACTGAGTATGTACCTATTTGTGTCAGACATTTGTTTTAAAATCAAGGCTGTCAAAGGTAACAAGTAAATTTATCTTGATTTGCAACTGATTAATAATAAGCATAAATTCCCTCCAGAAGTTTTAAAAGTGGTGAAAAAGAGTCAATGTCTCATTCTAGCTCATTCCAAGATAATCCTAACACTCATAAAATATGGAGTAGCAAGAATGCATAAATGGTAAGTATGAAAGGAAAAAAAAAGCAAACATTATGGTTTGGAAAATAGAGCCCGGGAGAATTATGTAAAGGTCATAGAATATGAATAAATATTAATGCACTTATCATGCAAAATTGGGAAAAAATGTGCTGTTACAACTGAAATATTATTCAAAGACAAGCATTGTAATTAAGGCCTTACTTTTCCCATGGCAGTGGAGAGAAATGCAGGTTTATTCTCTGCCTTTAGCCAGTTCATAATTGTTTTAAAAATTCAAATGTAAGTCCTGTTGCAACAATGTTTAAAGACTAAATGAATAGCTGGTTAATTTCTCAAAAGCATGGCATTCTATCTGCTACCAGTTCATATTTCTGCTAGCATGTTCAGGAATGTTGTAGCATCAATTACCTGTTTAACTCTCGGAAATTTATAGCTAACAGAAAACATTGCCTGTCTTCTTTCAGGGAAACTAGACATTTTTCAATGCTCTATTGACAACTAGCATCTATACAAGGGGACTTCAAAAAGTTGTGGGAAAAGATGAAATGAAAGTACAAACTTATTTTTGAGAAATTAAAGAAATGCATAATGTTTTTGTAATTCTCATTATCCATGAAGTTCTTGAAGATGCCTTGTATTTGAATCAAATTGTTTTTCTTTTTCTCCTTTAGCCCTCCACTGACTACTTAACTCATCAGATTAGTTTGGGGGGACTACCCTTCATTTGAGAACAGGATAGTGTGGACTGGAAATTAATACTCCGTTCAGTAACTATCATGATGACATTTGCTTCAAACTACTGCAATATGTAAATATTATCAAACATAGTTCTGACCTACATACTAAGCAAAGTGGTGACTTTCTCAGCTTTAGTCTCCCAAGGACCCACCCAACATAAAATTGGATTCAGAAATTAGATCTTTATGCTAACTCGTGTTCTCTAATTCCTTTTGATTTTAATCTTTGCATGTAGCAAAAATGCATATAAAAGATCACGTATCTGGATTACAAGGAAAAGATAATAAAAAGTGAATGTACAATTTCAGATTCCTTTTCTATACCAAATAAAAATTTCTAAGGGCGATGTAATTAAGCTTGATTTTTCTTAATGATTAAAAAAGTCAAGAATAAATGGGAGATTCAGAAAGATCATTAGCTGATTGGATTGAAGTTTAAAAATTGCTTAGTTTTCCAGAGATAAATGAGCAGAATAAACATTAAAATAATGCACATGAAGTGTTTCTTAAATTTTGCAAGTTTGGAAAGTAAATGTCAAAGCCAAATTAGGTCATGAATAAAAAAAACACTAAGAAATGCACATTAATATTCAAATCAAAAATAACTCTCCTTGTGAGAAGCAAACCATAAGGATATAAATATATAAGGAATACTTATACAAATTATCTCAACAATAACAACGATGCAATAAACAGAAAGAGCAGATGAACTGAAAAGTTTGGCAGTGACAGCAAAAAAGCTCATTTTTCTTATGTTTACTCCAAGTATGAAACTTTTAATCTCATGAGGGTAAAAAAGTAAAGTCTTGTTATCTTTACATCTTCCACAAAAGTAGGTACATTTTCAGGTAAATGTTGGCTTCTCAGTAATGGCTTAGGAAAATAAACTAAATTACAAATCAAGTCATATAACATATTATTATTATTATTATTGCTATTTTGGTCATTAGGAAGAGGAAATTTCTACAGTAAGGATGTCATAAACTGTAAACAAGATAAAATACATTTTAGCAACGGTCACATAACATATTGGTTCTAAGGCAAACATCTACAGTTTTCAAGTTATATCAGTTTTTGTTTCTCTTCCCAATATCCTAGAGGTGCTTTAAAAAAAGCCATGATGTACTAATAATTTTTTTTGTTTTTCTAGTGCATCTTCTAGTCCTTGGAACATGGAAGACAATTATTATTTGTTGAGTGAATTGAAAAAGTTATGTTTGGGAACAGCCTTGTGGTGTGACAGTTAAGGAAACCAGATCTCACACAACCACTGTACAAGTTCTAGCCCCAACAGCTGGATAAACACCAGGTACATGTGCATGCATGCCCAAGATCCTGACAGGATGGAGGAATGGAAGAGAAGAGACTGGAGTGTGACCAGGTCCCATTGGGGGTGATTTCTCTCTCTTGAGCATGTGTACATACTCTCTAGCAATTTAAAAAAATGAAAATTATGCTTAAAAAAAATCATTATTCTGCTTTATAGATAATTATTCCATATTTAAATCTGATAGTATATTTAATAATAAAAGTAATATTGAATTTAATATTGATTTTTAAATAAAATATTATTATCTATCAAGAATAAATATGTTATTGTTATGGCATTCATGTCTCTTCAAGAAAGTCCCAAACTTCCAGTTCATGAATGTATTAGGTAGTATAGCATAAATTTAAGATTACTCTCTTTTCAAGGAAAATCAAAAAAAAAAAAGAGCATGGGATCTTCTCATAAAATTTATGGAAAATGTGTATTATAAAAAAACATGCACAGATTTAAAAACTTGTTAGTACTAAAATAAACTCCACAGTTTAATTTCATTTTCTATGCATTTTTTGAAGTACTCTTATATGAAATAGAAATGTACTTTTACTCTTCTAACAAACTAGGAGATGGCTAAAATTTTGAATAATAAAATTAGAATAAGAACTCCAAAAATTACAGAAATTAAACAGTTGTTTGAGAGCATGAAAAAAGAAAGATACTAATTGCAGAGCAAATCACAGAATAAACGCTGACCTGTAATACTTATTCAGAGTAATGACCAAAACTAGAAATCTCAGTGTGATTAAAAGAATAAATAAATAAAATAAAAACAAAACAACTATGCGAGCAAGTAAGCCTTAGTTTGGGCCTGAGGCGAAATTAAGAATCACATAGGTAAACCATATATGCAGGAAACCATCCACCATTGAGCTCAGGAATCCCCACGCTGTGGGCAAACTAATAATGTTGAAATTGGAGTTAGGGTGAAATAAAGTCTAAAATAAAAACAAACCCTCCAAAAAGACATCACACCATTCATTTTCTACTACATGGCCCTGGCACTCTCTGACAAATATCTCCTAAAAATAAATAAAGAAATTATATCATTTAATAAATAGTGGGAGCCAGATGTTAGTACAGCAGGAAAATTCAATACTCTGCAAGGGATCCTACATGGGAAGGTTCCCATTTCAAACCCAGATGCCTCCCTGTGGACTACTCTGGGCAGGCATCTATCCATTATCACTGCTATCTGAAGGCTTGCGGTGGGTCACAGCCTAAATAGCTTGTTGGAGATGCTGATTCTCTCACTCTTGCACTCACATATTCTGTGTGTCTGTTTTCTCTTACTTATGGAAGAAATAGATAAACTCTAGAAGGTTACTAGTTATTTAAAAAGACTAGAATTCTTAAAAAGATAACACACACACAAAACTAGAAGCAAGAGAAAAAAAGTAAATGGCTAATGAGCACTTAAAAAGAAAATAATTTTGTCATAAGATATACAAAAATTGTGATCATTGTCCCAGGAATTAAAAAACTTGATAGATTAAGTATGTTTTCAACAAAAATGCTCAAAGCAGAGATATAAAAGTTTGAGGAAGAGGGACTAGCAGTTAGCATAATGGCTATGTTGCTGGACTCCCATGTAGTTGACCACAGTTCAAGTCCCGGACCCAGTGGCTTAAACTCACGCAGGGTGCATGTGCATGCATACCCAAGATCCCGAGAGGAGAATGGAGGAGAACGGATTGTGACGTGGCCATCCCCCCTGGGGGGTGATTTCTCGCTTTCTGTCTCTCTGTCTCTCTCTGTCTGTCTGGCGAGCGCACTCGCCCTATAGCAAAAACCTCTCAAAAAAAAAAATGCTTGAGGAAGAAAGGGCAATCAATAGAATATAAATGAATATAAATTATTTATTGACAGAAGTCAAGAAAAAGGTAAACCAAAATTTATATAGACACAAATAGCCTTCATAGACACTTTGAACATGTAATGAGGAGAAAAGGCACAATGTCAGCACCACTAACATGTATAACATAGTAAGGACAGAATGCAAAAAAAAAAAAAAAAAAAAAGTCTGTAAAATGTTACTACAGGACCCAAAGGAAGACTTAAAAAAATAGATTATTTCATTTTATATTTGAAAGATTCACCATCATACAACATACTCACATTGACATATAGGTTTCAATTCCATTTAAGTTAGTATATAAAGTTAATGTATTTACTAGGCTGAAATTTCTATTAGAAAGGAAAAAAAGTATATCTACTATATGGGTCCATATTTATATTGATTAATTCTGAAAGTATTCAAAATCAAGGACACAATAATAATTATTACTTCTACAGAAAAAAAAAGATATTGAAGGCTAGAAAATAAGGTATAAAAAAGTACATTCTTTCTTGGAATATAGTGTCCATTTTGAGTTTTACATCATGGTGATTCTTTCTTCTTCCTTCCTACCTTCCTTTCTTTCTTTTTCTTTTCTTTTTCTTTCTCTCTTTCTCTTTTTTTTGTCTTCCTTTCTTTCCTTCCTTCTTTCTTTCTCTTCCTTTTTTCTTTCTTCTTTGTTCTTTTTATTTTCTTTCTTTCCTTTTCTTTCTTTTCTTTTCTCTTAGGTTTTTTCCATAATAACCACCAGAGAAAATAAACAGAGAAAGGGAAAACGAAGGATTCCCCCTCCCCACCTCCACCCTAGGACATGGCCACGCTGCAATCTCTTCTCCTCCATTCTCTCCTTTCAAGATTCTGAGACTTTTTTAAAAGTAAAAGATACAGTAGAGAGTGGCATAGCATAGCAGGACACAGCAAAAAGGTGGAAGTTAGCAGCCAGATCACCTGGATCCAACCTGACTGGATGAATCTGGATCAAACCCTGAATTTAGTGACATATTTTACTCATCTTTAAAACAGGGATAATAGTACTATTTACTTCATGAGGTCATCAACAAGACTGAATTAATAGTTATAAAAAAGTATGATACAGAAAACTGCTTTATTAATTTATTCTTTTTTGGTAAAATATTAGAATAAAACGCACAGGGAGACAAAGATCCATCAGGTGTCTCTAAGGAAGTAGGGCCTATTGGGACTGTTCAGAAAAAGAGACCATAGCCAAGTTGGAAGATCAGGGCTGAGTGTCAAGAACAGCAGCTGGAGAACTTCTGAAGGGACAAGTCAGCTACGATGTAGTTTTTGCCAAGTTTGTCTTACAGTTGCTACTCCAAAAGAGGCTGGACCTAGGCACACCACTATAAGGTGTCATAATACTATAGGATTTAGGGGGAAAATTTTTTTAGATTTTTGCCATAGGGCAAAAAAAAAAATCTACAGAAAGATAAAGACAGAGACAGAGTAAAAGTAGACATCACCCCCTGGAGGTGGCTATGCTTCAATCCCTTCTCTTCCATTCTCTTCTTAGGATTTTGGACACTCATGCACATATACTGGTGTGACAATCACAGAGTGTTCAAGCCAGAACAAAGCTGGGCTGGCTGCACCACAAACAGGTACACAGCTTTCAGAGAGCAGAGGACACAGGGTAGGGGTCCTCAACACCCAAGCCATTGTCTGATTCCTGTCTGTAGCCTGTTGAAGACCAGGATACAGACAGGTGTTCATACCTGACCTGTTACCTGCCCACCACCCAGCACACTGCACAGTGGTGTAGGGGTAGCAATGAATACATAAGTCTTAGCCTGTGTTAGCAGCTACTCCCCATCATTGGCATTGCTAACTGGGTCCTGCCTCTGAGCAGATCAGTGGTAGAACTGGGAGTGGCAGAACTCATGGGAGTGCAAATCCTATTCTTGTGTGATTGTTTTATTGTATATTGCAATGTGGTAGTGTGGAAATGGGGTTCACGGTGGAGTGGTATACTTGAGTCATCCTTGGACCAATCCTCCCTTTCCCTGTCCAACTGAGGATGGATTGTCTTCTTCAAGACTAGTCCCTGGTGCTGAAAGTTTGAAGAGTGCTGACATAGGGGAGAGTTCTGGTTCCAGAAGCCTCCAGAACTAAATTTCTGCCATCAGCAGTTCTTCCATTGAGCTAAATCATACCTACTGAGCCAGCTTTGTACTGAGTGACCAAGCAGGTAAAAAATAGACTTCACCGGCCATCAAGAATTGTACTCTTGTGATATACAAGTACTGTTTTGTAACTTCATATCCTTTTTGTGTTCTTCCAAAAGACACTGTAGATTCAGATGCTGATATGAATAGAAAGTTCCTTAGGTACAATCTCCTGTCACTTACTTTAATACATTTGCCCAAGGGTGGTGGCCATACTGAGTCACTTTGACAAATTTAGACAGAGTTTAAATTTCATCTTCAAATTTTTATTTTTATTTATTTATTTACTTATTTATTTATTTTGGAGAGGTTTTTGCTACAGGGCGCATGCGCTCGCCAGAAAGACAGAGAGAGACAGAGAGAGAAACTGAGAAATCATCCCCAGGGGGGATGGCCATGCCGCAATCTCTTCTCCTCCATTCTCCTCTCAGGATCTTGGGCACACATGCACACATGCCCGGCATGAGTTTAAGCCACTGGGTTCGGGACTCAAACCATGGTCAACTACATGGAAGTCCAGCGACATAGACATTACACCAACTGCTGGTCCCAATCTTGATATTTTAAGAATGTACTGCCAAGGTAAAGAATACAACTTTTCTCATCTCTTGCAATGTTAAGTTCAACAAAATCTATTCTTGTGTATAATTATATTATTCTAGTCTGAAGCAGGTCATAATCCACGGGAAAGAATTTTTAAAAATAAAATAAAACCTTTGGAATCTTTCCAGCATAAACAAAATGACTTCAAAAAAATTGTGGAAAAAAATTGAATTAAAGTACAAGTATATTTTGATGCAAAAAACTTTGAAATCAATGCAGGTTTTTTCTTTTCTTTTAATACCCATTTTCCATAAACTTTTGAAAACTCCTTGTATAGATTCAAGTAGGATTTGTTGGGTAACTTTTGTCAGTCAGATACTCTACAAAAGTATTCTCTTAGCATAAAGTCCCTTATAGAATGATAAGACAAAGTGGGATGGCAAGTTAATTCAGTGGCCTGTTTAACCTTCGGCTGCATTCAAAATTATTATTTTTTTTAAAAGATTTTAGTAGCTTTTCTTTTTTACATTTTTCTATCTTTCAAGTGTTTCCTCCCCTTATACCTCACATCATACTCCACCACTCACTCTCTACCAACCACTTTTCCCCCTTTTAGTCTCTTGCACCCATATCCATCCGCTCCCCCATTACATCTGCTGATCTTGCAACCTCTGCCATAGACAATCAGTATAAATTGAGTGGGAACACACAATGTGTATCTTTCAAAGTCTAACTTACTTTACTCAACATTAAATATTCTATATCCACTTTGAGTCAAATGATAGGATCTTGTTGTTTTTTATAGCTGCCTAATATTCCATAGTATATATGTGCCACAGTTTTTCAACCCAGTCATCAGTTTTTGGACACTTAAGTTGGTTCCATGTTTTATCAATTGTGAACAATGCTGCAATGATAATGAATGAGCAAGTGTCTCCAATTGAGTGTTTTCCTATTATTTGGATAAATACTGAGAAGTGAGATAACTGGGTCATATGGAAGTTCTACTTGTGGGATTTGAGAAACCTCAGAAGTTTCCTTTAGATTTTCTACTAGTAGTTTTGTAGTTTGAGGTTTTATGTTTAAGTATTTGATACATTTTGAGTTGATTCTTATTAATGAGGAGAGATAAGAATCCAGTTTCATTTTTCTACAGGTGGATATACAGTTGAATCACCTTTTTCTGAAAATACTTTCTCTTTTCAACTACATTGTCTTGTATCCTTTGTCAAGTATCAGTTGGTCGTATGATTTGGGATTTATTTCTGGATTCTCTACTCTATTTCATTGATCATTGATACATGTGTCTATTTTTGTGCCAATACCACTCTGTTTTGATAACCATTGCTTTGTAATGTATTTTAAAGTTTAGTAGTGAGATTCTTCCAGTTTTATCCTTTTTACACATCATTGCCTTGGTTATACAGAGTCTTATATTTCCAGACAAATTTTATAATTATTTTTACTATTGTAGTGAAGAATATCTCAAGTAATTGGATCAAAATCACATTGAATATGTAAATTAATTTGTATAGAACTGACATTTTGATTACATTGATTCATCCAAACCAAGAGCATGGGATTTCCTTCTTCTTCTTTTTTTTTTTTTTTTTAGTATCATAATCAATTTCTTTTTTCAGTTTTTCATAGTTTTTCTTGAAGAGGTATTTCACCTCTTTGGTTAGATTTGCTTCTAGGCATCTTATTTGTTTTGTAACTATTGTAAATGGGATTGTTTTCTTCAATTCTGTCTTGGTATATTCATCATTGGTGTATTAAAATGCTATCAATTTTGGTATTTTGACTATGTATCTCATTACTTTATTGAATTCATTTATTACTTATAGGAGAGTTTTTGTGAATTCCTTTGAATTTTTGTATGTATATAATCATATCATATTCAAATAGGGACAGTTTAGCTTCTTCTTTTCTATCCAAATGCCTTTTAATTTGCTATCTTTTCTGATTGCATTCGCAAAGACTTCCAGCACTGTGTTGAAAAGGAGTTGAGGGACACCAGGTGGTGTGGTGCTTAGGGGTGCTAGACTCCCACATGGCCAATCATGGTTGGAGTTTCAGATCTGATAGCTTGCTTTCTCACACACACTCTCTCTCTCTCTCTCATTCTCTCTCACTCTATCCCTCTCTGGTCAAGTTAAAAAAATAAATAAATGGGGTCAGCAGGTGCTGTGGTGGTTAAGGGCACTAGATTCCCACATGGCTGACTGTGGTTCAAGTCCTGGACATGGCGACTTGCTTTTTCACTTTCCCTCTCCCTTCGCTCTGACTCTGTTCCTGTCTGGTCAAATTAAAATGAAATAAATGAATAAATAAACAAAAAGATTCTTAAAAAAAAAAGGAAATGATGGAACCAGCAATTGGTGTAATGGCTATGAGGCTGGACTCCCATGTAGTTGAGCATGGTTTGAGTCTCAGACCCGGTGGGTTTAACTCACGCCAGGTGCCTTTAAACTCACGCCAGGTGCATGTGGGTACATGCCCAGGATCCCAAGAGGAGAATGGAGGAGGGGAATTGTGGTGTGGCCATCCTCCCTGAGGGGGGTGATTTTATGCTTTCTGTCTCTCTTTCTGGTGAGTGCATGTGCCCTATAGCAAAAACCTCTTAAAAAAAAAGTAAATGAATGAATAAAGTTAAAATAATTCATTTTTTAGAGAGACATACATCTATAGATAATATCATATGATTTTTATCTTTCTTTCTATTAATGTGGTGAATATACTTATTATTTTGTGTATGCTGAACCATTCTCACTTCCCTGAGATAAATCCTACCCAGTCATGATGTATTATAATCTTCTTAATATACTGTTGAATTTGGTTTGCTGGTATCTTTTTTTTAAAGATTTTTTTTGCCAGAGGGTCCATGTAGAGATAGAGACAAAGAGAGGGAAAGCGAGAAATAACCTCATGGGTGGATGGCAGGACACAATGCTTCTCCTCCATTGTGCTTTAAGGATTTGGGGCACTCACACACACACACACCTGGGTGATTTTAAGCCATTGGGTCTGGGACTCAAACAGTAATTGGTCATGTGGGAATCCAATGTCCTAACCTTTTATTTTTGTATTTTCTTGTTGCTTTTCCTGTTTTTTCACATGCAATGTTATTTATTTGCAACTTATTTTTTTTCCTCATAAGCACTAATGACTATAAACCTTCCTCCTATGGCTGCTTTCTCTGTGTCCCAAAGGTTATGGAGAGTAGAGTAGTGTGCTCACTATTGTTTGTTTCAATGAGTCTTTTGATTTCAATATTAATTTCCCCAGTAGTTTGAAAGTCATCGAGGAGTCAGTTTAGTTTCCATGTTTATGCTTATTTTTGAGACTTTTTCTGTAGTTGATTTAAAGTTTAATACCCTTGTGGTTAGAGGAGATACTGAACATAGGGTTTTTTTATTAAGAATTATTTTATTTAACTTTATTTATTTATTTATTTTTATTTGACCAGAGAGGGAGAGAGGGATGGAGGGAGAAAGAGAAAGAGAGCAAGTTGCCAGGTCCAAGATTCGAACTGTGGTTGTCCATGTGTATATCTAGCACCCTTAACCACCACATCACCTGCTTATATCTCGCACCCTTAACCACCACATCACCTGCTGGCCTATACTGGGCATAGTATCTATACTTTTATATTTATATAGGCTTGTTTTGTGGCCTATTATGTGGTAAATCATTGAAAATGTTCTATGTGGAGATGAGAAAAAAAGTATATTCCATAGAAATATACAATGCTCTATATATGTCTATTAGGTCCATTTGATTCTTGGTATCAATTTGTTCCTATGACTCAATTTTTGAACAGATGACCTGTATAGTGATGACAGTGGGGTGTTAAAATCTCTGATAATTAGTGTTTGTAGTCTATATCTTCTTTTAGATCTAGTAGTTTTTCTTTTACATATTTGGATGCCCTGGCATTAGGTGCATAAATATTCATGATTGTTATATAGTCTTAATTAATTTATTCTTTTAGAACTAGGTAGTGTCTTTATCTATATTTTTTTTGCTTTTCTTCCCAAAATTTATTTCATATTATATCAGTATCACAACTCTGACCTTCTTTTCATTTCTGATTGCATGAAATGTCTTTTTTCAGCCCTTCACTTTCAGTTTATGTATATCTTTGTCAATGAGGTGTGTTTCTTATAGCAACATATAGAGTGGTTCAGATTTTTTTTAATTCATGGAATCAATCTGGTCTTTCAGTTGGAGAATTTAATCCATTAACATTCAAGGTTTTTATTGATAAGTGTGAACCTAGCCCTTTTTCTTTTTTTCTTTTAATTGTTTTGTATTCTTATTTCTATTTATCTCCTTGTATTTTCCCAGATGTAGTGTTCCTATAAGTATTTCCTGAAGGACTGGCTGAATTTGGTGAATTCTTCCAGCTTTTTAAAATCTGAGAATGATTTTATTTTTCCACTTAAAGGATAATCTTGCTGGATATAGTCTCCTTAGCTGAAATTAATTTTCTTTGAGAGTTTTAAATATTTCTTACCATTATTTTTTCTTGCCTGCATTGTTTCAGTTGAGAGGTTTGCTCTTAATCTAATGGGGTAAACTTTGTATGTAACTTGGTATTTCTCTCTTGTCATTTTTATAATATTGCTTTTGTCTTCACCTTTTTATCAGTTTGGCTATGATGTATCCTGGAAAGATATGTTAAATCTAAGTGATGTTCTTTGCAATTCCTGAATTTGTATTTCTGTATGCCTCTCTAATTTTAGAAAATTTTTGACTATTGATAATATGTTACAAAAATATTTTCTAAGACTTTACCCATCTATTCACTTTCTAGAATACCCATAATGTGAATATGTGGTCAATTGCTGGTGTCTAGGATTGTCCATATGTTGTCTTCATTTTTATTTTTTACAGTCTTTTTGGTTGCTTGGACTGTCAGAAACTGTTTCTTCAAGATCTCTTTCCTTTGCAAGATTTAATCTGTTGCTAATACTTTCAAAAGAGGTTTTGATTTCCTCTGTTGTATGCTTTAACTCCAGAAGTTCTGTTTTACTCTTTTTCAAAATATCCATCTCATTATGGAGTTCCTCTTCAATTCATGGAATGACATTCTCATCTCCTGACACTGGTTATCTGTTTTCTCTTCTATCTCATTGAGTTAATTATGATAAATGTTCTAATTCTTTTTCTGACATTACTGTGATTTCATGTGTTTTGCCCATTGTTGATGTGGAGTTATTGTTTTTCAGTGAAGGAGGAGATATTTCTTGCTTTTTTCCTATTTCTCAAAGCTATGTTGATTTCCAGGCATTTAATTATGAATTCACTTCTCTCAGATTTACATAGAATAATTTCTGTACTTTTTTCTGGGAGAGCATAGAGAGAAAAATTTCTGCAGGGCCTCACTGTGTTCAGATGTCTTGGTTCCTACATTGACAAAAAACCCTGGTTCTTATGTAGCTAATGGCTGTGCAGAGAAGTTAGAATGTAACATGATATATAAAACTATGCACCATTCTGGGTGCAGCATATAGTTCAAAGTAGCCACTCTTCCCACATCCTCAGCTTGACAGGAGACTGAGGGGAGCTGAACCCAGTGACCCTACTTTGCCTCTGCCTCGAGAAAGGTAAAGGGTAGAGTGGCCAAAAAATTATTCTTACTAGCTTTTCCTTATGTTTCTCAAAAGAATAGACTCCCACTACTTTCTTTCTTTAAATTTTATCACTTTCAATCCCTGAAATATTTTTCACATTGATGTACAGTGTTGTGGGGATATTTTTCTTTTTTATTCTTTTCCTTCTTTCCTTTTTTTTCTTTTCTTTTTACTTACTTTTTAAAATTTCTATCTACACTTTCACTACCTCTTAACAATTATTTTTCTGTATTTTTGAAATAGGAAAAAAAAAAGTTTGTTTAGGTCTCACGTCCACACTAGCCTTTCTGGTTTCCCTGTCCTAAATCAAAGTTGCCAATCACCCATTGCCTCAAATAATCTCCCTTTGTCAACACAGGTGGAGACAAATAGACATCTGTGACTGAGGAGGAACAGAATTTCTTATAAGAATGAAAAGAGCCATTCAGATGTCCTTAGCACAGAATAAGAAGAAAATGACTCTTCACCTTTACCTTCTAGCCAACTACATGCTCTGAGTCATCCACCTCCCTTAAAATTTAATTGAGTTCAGCTATTCAGCAAATATCTGAGCCAACAAATTATAACTTTTAGTTTCTAATCAGTAGTGGGCTTTGTTTTTGTTTTTGATGATTTGGGAGAACTGTAAAGGGTTCTATAGGATTATTATAGAAATTGCTGTTCAAAGCTTTCTTAATCTGGAAAGAAGTGGTTATGAATAAGGATGTACCAGTCACTATCAATTTTTCTCAAGCTGGTCCATGCCTGTTTATCCTTTCGCCGTATGTGATGACACGCATTGCAGTCTATGTGAAAATGTTCTATCTGCCACTAGGAAAAGCTTAATAATTTATTTGCAGTCCATCTTCCTGTAGACAAGTGCATGCCATGTATTTGCTGAGCTGTGTAACTGGCTCTCAGAGCAGGCATATGGTCAGCTGCAAATGGTTCTTCCTGACATCTTTCCATTTTTCATGGTATTGATATTTAGTCCCAGAATGCCTGTTCTGCATTTTCAAAACAAAACAGAAGTGAGGAATCAATTGTGTGTTGTTGGGAAGAAATGTCATGACCTTGATTATAACTGTCACTTTTGAAAAGGAAATTATAGATGTGAAATTTGTCAGGATCAGATCCAACACATAGTAAGTACATCTAATTTAGAAGGGCATTCTCTGTTCCGTGGGTAAGTTCAGAGAGCCCTCAAGCCTAAATTAAGAGGGAATTTTTCATTCTGTTTGCCATGGTACTATACTAGGAGAGGCTCCTTTGTTGGATGAAGGAAAGATGCACTCATAAAGGAACTAAATTAATCTGACTGAAGAAGAGCAAAGACAATTATGGAATTTGCAAAAGCTTCTCTTTAATTTTGAAAAACAAACTCTGCTCCCATTTACAAGCATCTCGAAACTTATCAGCATGATGATCTTTTGCTTTAGAATGAAATGCAACATAAATGAATGAACACTACTTATCCATTGGATATTAATTTGGAAATTACCCCAATAACCTCATAATAAGGGCTCTTTAATCTAGTCTCAGAGCATAGACATCAAGGGCAATATTATGGGCCTCTACATATTTCTGTCATCATTCTCACTTTTTTTGTCTTCTTGAGACAATAAACTACAAAATGCTAGGAACATACAATGCCTGCCTGTAGAAAAACCACCAGTCTCTGGAAAACAAAGCCAGAAAAAAAACTAAAAGAATTGCCTAAGCACACAAAGCCACTTTACATAATGTTCAGATTAGTATCACCTTGGTTTTATTCAGACTCATGGCTAGTGCTTATTTTCATGGCTCAGAAGAATTATTTGGCAGAATAAAATTGCATCTTCTTTCCCACCTATTTTCTGCAGAGATTTCACACATTGACTGGATTTAATATCATGCCATACTGGGAAGCAGGATGTTTGAAACTCCTCCATGATATTTGAAACACCTCCAGAAATAAAGACCCAGGGGCCAGTGATTTTCTATGCTGAAATTTAGTTTTTGTGCTTTTAGAGTCAGTTTTAGGGAATCACAGAAGTACAGTTTTATATGCTGAATCACCTTATGTGAATCACCTTGAGGTGACATTTTGACATCCACTAGCTCCTGCGATTAGCTGTGCAACCCTGGCAGGGATTTTTAATCCTAAGTGATTTGTCCTTCTCATATCTGGTCCCATAAATTTATTTTTTATACAACATTTTGTTCTTCCTGGTCATTATATTAAAAGAAAAGACCAGCTATGACACTCTGAAAGAAATGGTTTATCTGTGGCAATTCACTACCTGTTAGAACAGTTTAAACCACACCCAAAGTCAGAGCTTTCTCTTCCTGTAGAGGCCCATGGTCCTCAATAGAAACCTTGCAGAGCCAAATCAGAGATCATGAACCTTCTTATTCCTATTCACGAGGAAAACAACTGTAACCCAGTTGAGTTCTTTACAATTGGTGTTATGAAAGCACAGGAGGAAAATACACATTATAAAAGCATGGATTGGTTTAGCAATAGCTGTCAGCAAAGACCTTAATGAGCGTAGGGAGTACTATGGATGATACAGAAAATGCTATCAATCAAATGGGAACATGTGGAGTGCGGAGAGAAAGGATGAAAAGGTGGGAGAAAAAGGGAGCAAGATTAAAACCCTGTTATAATATAAGTAAACTGAGTTTGGAAAATAAAAAGTTTTACCATTGTGTGTGTTTGTGTGTGTGTGTGTGTATCTACCTATGGGAGTGTCAAGACTCTGAAGGGTCTGAGAATTTGTCCTATCACAGCTGACAAGTCAGCCCGCCACTGTCAGGCATGCTAGAAAGTTGCAACTCTTGCTTCAGCATCAACACCTCCCAGTTTCTCCGGGGTGACAGACAGATGTGGCACATATAAGTGGGTTTGTATCACAGCCAAGGTCTTGAACTAGAAACCCAAATTTTTCATGAAGGTCGACTTTCCCAACCTTTTTCCCTGAGGGACACATCATTCTTGTTATCCTGGACAGCAAACAAACCTGCCCTCTGCTCCAGAAAGAGGTAGTATCTACAAGGAGATAAGAGGTGAACTCTGTTTCCACAGAAGGCAACGTTTTCTTAGCTTTACTTCTGCCACTGCCATCTTCTCCACAGTTACCTTCGCCTCTTTCATAGTTCCTGCTAGGTTTTACTTGTGGGTATATTCCTGACAAAAAATTTGTAAGATAAAAGCGTAAATCTTGGAAAATTTTAATATTTTGTCTTTTCATAGCCATTTTAGTTAAAGGCTTGGTCATGTCACCTCTTCCATAAACAGTATGGTAATCTATGGTAGACTTCTCATTTCAAAGAAATTAAGTCTCACATATATTACAACAGAATGTTCACTGATATGTCACTTGGATTATTATAAAAACTACATTTTCTCCTTGATAATACGTTAATTGTATGATCGTGATAGACAAATGTTATTGATTTTTAGAGTACTCATTGGCATATCTGTGCTTGTTGCATAGGAAAAACAAATGATATTCTTCTGTAAAATGGTACATTTGAATAATGGTACAATCGGATCAATTCTACCTGTAGTAAAATTGAATCACTGAATTGTGGTGATACCTTTTTATTTATTTTTAAAAATTTTTTCTTAGATTTTGCTATGTACATGTGTGCTCATGAAAGAGAGAGAGAGATAAAGAGAGAGAAATCACTTCCTAGGGAGTTGGTCAAACTGCAATTCCTTGTCTTCCATTCTTTTCTCAGGATTTTGGGCATGCACGTCATGTGCTCAGCATGTTTTTTAAGGTACTTGGTGTGGGACTCTAACTGCAATCACCCATTGGGATCCAGCTACTTTAACCTCTGTCTACCTGCTGGCTCTAGTAGTGATATCTTGAGGTACCCCATTCTAACCACAGAGAGAAAGGTGGATGAATCAACAAGTTTCTTACATCTTTATTTTGTAGCACACTCTACTAGCAACAAGAAGATTATGAACTGGTTCAACAGTTATGCCCAGTAGTGGCAGCAATAAAAAGTGTACAGTAACTACTCTGGTGAATGTTCTCTGAAACCAGATACCGAATAGGGATAAAAGTTAGCCACCTACCACACATAAATAAATGTATTATGCCAATTAGTCAGAAAAGTATCACAAGACAATATTTTTTTCCTTATGAGCTTCAAATGGAACCCTAGCATGATCATCATCCATAAAAAACTACTTAGGGACTCGGTTGTGATAGCTAGCATGAGTTGGTAGTGCTAATAAGCAGGCTGAGACCACATGGGAAGCAGATTTGATTTTCTTTTCTTTCTCTCTTGTTTTTCTTTTAATTTTTTAAATTATTTTATTTCAACTTTATCATTATTTAGCAATTTGACCAGAGACAGAGAGAAAGAGAGGGAGAAAGGAAAAGTGAGAAACGAAGTCATTGTCACCAGGTCTGAGACTTGAACCATGGTTGGCCATGTGGGAGTCTAGCGCCTTTTACCACCACCAACACCATGCCACCTGCTGACCTTTCTTTTAAGGTTTTTACTATAGAGCATATGTGCTCAACTGGAGAGAGACAGAAAGAAGAAAAATGAGAAATCATTCCCAGGAGGATGGCTACACCCTTCTCCTTCATTCTCCTCTTAGGATTTTGAACACAAACACACATACATGCACAAACACACCTGGCATGATTTTCAAGCTGCTATGTCAGGGACTTGAACTGTGGTCAGCTTTGTGGTAATCTAGTGCCTTAAACACCATGCTACCTGCTGGCCCCTCAGATTTGATTTTCCTGCCACTCTAATAGCATGTGACAAAGTAAGACTGTCAAAAACAAATAAATCTACTAAGGGAAGTTTCCTTAAAAATAAAAATAAGCATATATTTCTGAACTAATGGAAAAAATAATATTGATACCTTAGGGACATTAAGTCTGGAACTTTTCTTCATCATTAGCACTAATTCATTTTGCTTTGACATTTAGTGCTGAAAATTCTGGGGTTAATTATTAGATTATTCTTATTTGCACCAAAAATGTTTCTTTGCTCCTAGGACTTTAGAATTTAAAATATTCATTTCAGAGGAATAGATATTATGAATTAAAATGAACAAAATGGTGTTTTCAAACATTTTTAATGTAATGCCTAAATATAAAATATGTTATTTGTGCTGAGTAACTATATTAAAATTGAGAAAGAAAAGATGGGTCTAATTTATAACTACCAAATAAATATTATAGAAAATGGTATAAGTCAAAAAAGAATCCCTTTCTTTAAGATTTCCCAGGTTTTTTTTTTAGAGAGAGAAATTTTTGTTATAAACATTGTGCGCTTGCCAGAGAGACAGAGAGAAACAGAGACAGAAAGCAAAAAATCACCCACACACACACCCTCTCCTATCAGAATATTGGGTATGCATGGATACAAGCCCGGTATGAATTTTAAGCCACTGGGTCAGGGACCTGAACTGTGATTGACTATGTAAGGGTCCAAAGATGTAACCATTACACTAACTGCTGGTCCCACTAGTGCTTTTAAATATC
Organism: Tupaia belangeri chinensis; assembly: GCF_000334495.1. NCBI lineage: Eukaryota > Metazoa > Chordata > Mammalia > Scandentia > Tupaiidae > Tupaia > Tupaia belangeri. The sequence continues at coordinate 36,185 of NW_006159772.1, forward strand.
AAAAAGTACAAGTAAGTCAACTAAATTGGTGATTTGAGAGGTTTTTAAGTATATAATTCTTGTTTATATCATTATTCTCTCATTCTTACATAAAAGTAAACATTAGTAATCTTCTCTCTTTCACAACCAATACCGTCAAGTTGTTGTATGTACACAGGTGTCAAGAAAAGTGTAGCTCATGTGCTTTCTCTTTCTATGCTAAAATGAATTTGACTATCATTGGCATTTTGAAAAAAAAAAGTTATGTCTAAAGAGTATATGTGTTCACTGGGGGAAGAGGGACTGAGAGAGGGATAAAGAACCTCCCAATAGGATGTGATCCCCTTAAACTCCTCTATTTCTCTACCTCATCTGGATTTGGGGCATGGATGCACACATGCACAGGTTCTGGGATTCAAACTTTGATCACCCTTGTGAGATCCCACTTACTTAACCACTACACTATGGGGATGGCCCTTGAAAAGATTTCTGAAAATGTGTCCTGTTAAGGCTCCAAAAGAGCAGTGGATATGGTTATTTTTTTCAATTCTGTTTTCTCAGTGGCTGGCATGTTATGGTAAATATTTTGTCAACTGAACCGGTGTAGGGACTGTTCTGTGTTAGTGCAATTCTACTTAGAGCAGGCACATTTTAAATTATACCATTTTCAAGACAGCTTTTGAAAAAAAAAAAAGTATGTATCTCTCCATCTTGAAAAATAGTAATAAAAATATTCCAGACAGGTTCACTTTTTTTCTGTTAATTGTTTCCCTAAATGCATACACTATAAAATATATGAATAGGCTTACTCTATATACTATATTTCAATGCGAACACTGTGGAGAGATTACTATTTTGTTAATAAGTTGTCTCTTTGGGAGAGTTCAGATTGTCCCATTCCCATTTTTTAAAATGCTGGTGTCATCACTATTTTCCTCTAATAAATTACTTATTTCCACTAGAATTTGAAAAATTAATGAAAACTTAATTTGAAATAATAATTTAACTAATATAGAGACTGAGAGGTAATATTTAGTTAATTTTAGCAATGGTTTATTGTAATTGTTATAAATTACACTCTTTGTGGTCAGCACACCTCTCATCGTGGGTGCAGCCTAACTCCTTGCTTTGCCTTTGGAACCTGAGATTCTTTGGTTCATATGCTGCACTATGCACAGTGCCCAACTTGAGCCTCTTCCCTAAGTCATATCTTATTAGCTCATCCGCAGCTCATCAGGAGTTGGAAGGCTGGTAGAGGAGAAGCCAGCCATCTAGAACTACTTATACAAACTTTATCTACTCTGATCTGGAAGACACAGTCCCCTAACAGGAATATACCTAGGACCTAGGACTGATCTTTCCTCCTCAGACACTACAGAATAAACTCCAATAAATAGAAAGACGTGAAAGAAGTGAATACTTCATCAGATGAGCAAAAATCATCACAGAGACAGAAGAAACATGAGAAAATAAGGAATTAATTCTGTCCCAAGGGAACACAATAAGCCCTCACCAACAACAAACAACACAAAATAATTCAAAGAAAAGAATTCCAAATATTCATTGTGACAAAACTCAATGATATACAAGAGAAAACAATCAATTCAAGGAAATGAGAAAATCATTCCAGAATATGAAAGAGAAATTTCAAAAAGAGATAGATACCCTAAAAATAATCAAACAGAACTGTTAGAAATGAAAAATACAATATAGGAAATTCTAATCACCCTCTAAATCATTAATCACAAATTCTACCACACAGAATAAAGAATTTCTAGCCTTGAATACAACATCTCCAGCATAGACCAAACCACTTAAAAAGAATTTCAAAATTAAAAAAAAGATAACATGTAGGAGATTTTAAACACTATTAAATGACCAAATATCTGTATGAGTATTCTAGAAGATGAGGACATTGATAAAGGCATAGAAAAACTTCCATGAAATACAATACTGTCTTAAAAATTTTCAAAGCTAGAGAAATGAAGAAATTCAGATCCAGGAAATAAAAAGAATTCCAAATAACTCAACACAAAAATATCTTCACCATACCACATCATAGCCAGATTGGTAAAAGTCAAAGAAAATAATCTAAAAATGGCAAGAGACATGTCAAGTTATTTACAAAGCTTATTCTATAACGCTGAAATCAATCAGATCTCTCAACTGGATGAATGCAGGAAAGGAAAGAATGTGAAAACATATTCAACACATAAAAGAAAAACAATTTCAACCAAGAGTACTATACTGGCAATATTATTTTTCAAATGGAAAGAATAAATAAAATCATTCTCAGATAAACAAAAAATGATAGAATTCACCAACACTAGACCAGCCTTGAAAAAGTACTGAAGGGAGTACTATATAAGGAAAACTAAAGAGACACATAGAAATAAAAGAACAACAACAACAAAAAAAGGACTCCCATATGGCTTACCATGGTTTGAGTCCCGGATCTGGTGGCTTGCTTTCTCACTTTTCCTCTTTCTGTCTCTGTCTGGTCAAATTAAAATAAATAAATAAATAAAGTTAATAAAATAATTCTTTAAAATAAAACTGTAAGAGGAGACAAAGAAGGACACTATATGTCTATGTATGTATGTGTATATATACCTATATATATATATACATATATATATATCAATCAGTAGAATTAAAAGGGCAAGTTCACCAAAATATTACATTTATAAATATCTATGCACCCAACACTGGAGCACCCAAACACATGAAAGAGAGACTGCTAGAACTAAAGGGAATGATAGACTGCAACACAATAATCACTGGGGAGCTCAACACTCCACTGTCTCTTCTGAACAGATCATCTAGACAAAAAATAAACACCGAGAAAAACAGTTCTAAATGGTAGCATAAATCTAATGGACCTGTCTGACATCTCTAGAACATTTCACACAACAACAAAATATGCATTTTTCTCCCTCCCCCCAACATGGAACATGGGTGTTAAGAAAAACCACATGATCGGGCACAAAGCAAGACTTTAAAAATTTAAATGTACGGAAACTATATCTAGCACCTTTTCTGACCATAATGGAATCAAACTTGAAGACGACTACAGAAAAAGTCTCAGAAATATCCAAACACATGGAAATTAAACTATCTACTTCTGAATGCTTTCACAAGTACTTAAAAAAATTAAGACTTAAATAAAAAGATTTATTGAAACTATTGATAATGAACACATGAGTTCTCATAATGTATGGGACATAGAAAAATCAGTCATAAGAGGAAAGTTCACAGCAATTAGTGCCCACGAGAAAAACACAGGATGGTGGCAAATAGATAGCTTAATGACACTTCTTAGGGAATTGGATAAACAATAACAAAAACCCAAAAAATTACCAGAGGAAAGAGATAATAAAGATTAAAGCAGAAATAAATGGAATAGAGAATAAATGAATTATATATAAAATAAATAAAACTAAAAGCTGATTCTTTGAGAAGATAAGCAAAATTGACACATTGTTAGCTAGATTAATAAAGAACAGGGGGAAAAAAAAGGACCAGATAAATGAAATCGCAATGAAGCAGGCATTATTATCAAAGATATAATAGAAATACAAAAGATCGTGGGAGAATACAATGAGTGATTATGCGTCAACGAACAAGAAAACTTAGGTGAGACAGACACATTTCTGGACACACGTAATTTACCAACATTAAACCTAGAGTAAATAGAAAGCCTGAATGAACCAATAACAAGCAATGATATTGAATCAGTAATAATCTCCTATCAAAGAAAAGCTCAGGTCTCAATGGTTTTATTTCTGAATCTCAAATGCTGAAATTTTCAAAGTATGATTCTTAAAAGCCTCAATTGCTCTTGTAAAACTAAAGGCTATGAAGGGGGTATTTGTCAACTACATCCAGAATGTAACCAAAGCTTGTGAAAGTTGGTCAACTTTTTTTTTTTTTCTTTTTTTGGAGAGGTTTTTGCTACAGGGCACGTGTGCTCTCCAGAAAGACAGAGAGACAGAAAGCGAGAAATTACCCCCCAGGGGGAATAGTCACTCCACAATCCCTTCTCCTCCATTCTCCTCTGGGGATCTTTGGCACACACGCACGTGCGCCCGGTGTGAATTTAAGCCACCACCAGGTCCAGGACTCAAACCGTGGTCGACTACGTAGTAGCCCAGCGACATAGCCATCACACTAACTGCTGGTCCCAGAAAGTTGGTCAACTTTTAAGGATTACTTCCAGTCAGTTGCCCATAATCTATCCCTGCAATACGTAGTTGTCATACTAGAGATCTTCAAATGTTCATGGGCAATGTAGGTTATGAAAAAAGCATGAATGAATTCCACTTTCCCATGAACTTTTTGAAGTAACCTTTTAGGTAATACTTTGGTTTTAGTATTTTTTTTTCTCATTTTGGTTGCTTTTTTGCTTTCTTTTAGTTTTTCCCCCCACTAGTTAAAATTGTCAGCATGATTTATTTTTTAATTGCTCTCTATTTCATCTTCATGTAATTTTCAATACTGGAGATATAAATTGCATAGAGACTTTTAAAGACTTCTCATTTGTTTTTTGTATTGTTTCGTGAAGTTGACTCCTCTTAAGTTCATGATCACAGCATTGACCTTGTGTGTATTTGTATTGCGGGCAGATGTAAAAATATGAAACTTTTTAAAACATTAGGTTACTTTGGTACCTCTCAGATGTGCAAGATAAATTTCTTGAGATATCATCAGCTCTTTGGATGACTACATTGCCACAATCCCTTCTCCTCCATTCTCCTTCTAGGATCTGGGGCCATGAAAGTGCATGCGCCCAGCACGGTTTTAAGCCACCGGGTCCGGGACTAGAACCACTGTTGGCCATGTGAGAGTTCAATGATGTAACCGTTAAGCCATCTGCTGGCCCCTATTATTGCTAATATTTATTGAAAAATATTAGCAGAGAAAGAGAAGTTCCCTCACTGTGATCATAATTATGTAAAAATGTCTAGCAAAAATATGACTAGGAGGAAGTATATCAAAATACAAACTCTGGTTACCTACTGAAATAGAAGTACTTTTCTCTTTTTTTCTACTATTTTTTAGTCTCACTCTTTTTACAATTAGCAGTACTGTTTTATAAATATGTAAAAATATTTATTAAGAGAAAATCAGATTTAATTCTTTAATTTAAAAAAAAAATTGCTGTAAGATGTATACACTCACTAGAGAGAGCCAGAGAGAGAGAGAAAGGAAAAGTAAGAAAGCCTTCCCTAGGGGATGGCCATGCCTCAATTCCTTCTCCTCTGTTCTCCTCTCAGGATGTTAGGCATGCACACATGCCCAGTGTGTTTTTCAAGCTGCCTGGTCAGAACCTGAACTACACAGTCAGTCCTGAGGTATTCAGCTTCCTTCACCATGTCACTGGTCGGCCCAGATTTAATATTGTTTTAATTCTTTGTCTCCCCCCCCCCTATATTTCTTCTAAACTTAACAATTTTTTCCTCTGTTTTGATCTTTTTGCTTTTGTGAGCTATGATTTTTTTCTTTGTCTTTTTCTCTTTGTTTGTTTTCATTTGCTTCTCAGAATTTCTTTCTGGGTCCTAACTCCTATCTTTGTTCTTTTGTCTTGGCTGTGTCCTGAGTACCACTGGCTTCTGTCATGTCCTGGTTCTTCGTTTTCATCTCTGCATTGGATGACGGCTCAGCTAGTTCACACCCACAGTTCACTGCTATTTCTTTCTTCTGATATTTAGCCTTCCCTATTTCTAAAGATAGAATGCTAAATTAATAGTAAGCAAGTAACTCATTAATGACGTGATTTATCATCTTCTAATTTGCTCTCACAGAAAGCTCTTGCAACAATAGCAATTCTGTTGACTTCGCAGCCTATGTGGAACGTCCTCCTTATCATATACCTGAGAGGATACTGGCCTGCTTGTTTCATATTTATAACACCTTGAAATTAATATACATTCCCTTTCTCTTCCTCCTTTTCTTCTACTTTCTATTTCACTTACTTTATTTTCCTCACCTTTTTCTTGCATACTTCCATGAGATCTATTGTCCCACCTTTCTGATTCCCACAAGTTTAAAAACGATCATAAGTGGTTGAGCGTGGTCAAACACCTTGACAAGAAGGCAGATAATGTGGGCAGACCTGGGCCTCATTTCCAACTGTACAACTTGGCATAAGTGACCAACCCAGTTTCAGTCCTGATTCTTGCTTGCCTTCAAGTAGGGGCAATGGAGTTCTCATACGCCTCTGAGCATTAGGTCAAAGACAGCGAGCCAAAGTGCTGTGGAAGCATTACACTGCCGCCAGCCTCTCGTCCTTTGCCACATGATCCGTGCCCATTCCTTTCCCCACCTCGACCCTGTTTATTCTTTCTGCTACTCTTTAGTTCTACTGCACTGAAGACGATGTGATTACCTGAAAGTGCCATGCTCTTTTTGGCACTGGGCCTTTCTGGGATATTACCAACCCCCTTAATCTGGCAAAGGGTTCCTCATTCTTCGGATCGCGAAGCCACTATTAAACCCAGATCCTTCCCTCCTCCTCTCTAAATCCAACTGGATCCACAGCTGGATGGGGGACTTCTTCTGTGCCTTCTCCTGACCTTTATATTTTTACAACAATTATTCTAGCATGACTCTTCTGGGGAGGGGGCAGGGGGAGAGGTTTTTTTGCTATAGGGTGCATGCACTTGCCAGAAAGACAGAAAGAGATAGAGAGACAGAAAGATAGAAAGCAAGAAATCACCCTTCGGTGGTGGTGGGGGGTGGGTGGCCATGCCACAATCCCTTCTCTTCCATTCTCCTCTTGGGATCTTGGGTATGCACACACATATGCCCGGCATGAGTTTAAGCCACTGGGTCCAGGACTCGAACTGCAGTTGACTACTTGGGAATCCAGCGACATAGCCATTATGCCAACTGCTGGTCCCCTCACATGACCCTTTACTTATATTGTCATCCACGAGCTGTAAGCTCTTCAAAAGCAGAACCTGTGTCTCTTTTCTCCACACCAGTGTCTAATCAAGTATCTGTCATGCTATAGACATTCAGTGAACAGTGAATGCATGAATAAACACAATGACACTTTTTTTGCAGCAAGATTTTTAAATCTTACTTTTGAATAAATCCATTGCATTGAAATACTGAAAAGTAGATAAATTAATAAATCCTCCATAGTGTTAGGTGTGATGCATTCGCAACCATGTGGCTGACGCCACAGCGAGTGTAACCAGCATCACATGGGGAACAGGCCATTCTTGTCTTGAGACAGTGTCCCATTGGCGCCTGGAGCGGAAACAGCATGGATTTCACGGATGTCATTGAGGTAGTGACACAGGAGGGGGGAAAAAATTAGCTAAATGTTACACAATTAATATGTAATATATGAAAGTCCAAAAGGGAGTAATTTGACTAGAAAAAGGTAGACCCACAGAAAGGAAGCCAAAATAATTACTGTTCACTCAGAGCCAGTTCCTCGAATTGGATTCACGTTGGGCTGAGGCTATCTGAATTAGAGGCAGCTGTGTAATCCAACTGCTGCTCCGCAGACAGAATCAGACTGAGTGCTTGAGTGTCTGCACCCTAGGAAATTGATTTGACGACTATGTCAATTACTTCTGGCACCGAGCTTTCTGGGGGTTGCATTACAACTGCTCTTTTGGTCAGCTGTGACTGCTTCTCCATCCACGCCTATTGTCTTAGATTTATTTACTGCACCGACAATCATAAATTATGGACTTTTTTCTATACCATCTGGAAACTCTGGTGTCATTTCTTGGGTCACTTTTGATTACTTGCTTTTATTTTCAGCTACTGCCAAGGCTGATGTATCTTGAATTATGAAAGACTTCCGCCACAAGCTGACCTATTTGGGAGCAACCTTTCAGCATCTACATATGTTTACTTTATCCAACATATAGCTGGATAAAATAAAGTGTTTTCTCTGACCCTCCAGGGATCATTCCTTTGCCTGTGGTACTGAATTTTTAAAGCTCACAATTTGGCAATTGGCTTGCTAATCTGCTGTATATTTCTATCATTCTCACAAGGTCATCATATTCAACACATTAATCATCCTCTTTTTCTTGGTGCTGGAAATATAATTTTTCCTATATTCTCACCCATGCTCCATCCTTAGCCAGAGTATTCCATGGCGAGCCTAAAATTAGGATGAAAGTGTTTTTTCCTCCTTCAAATAGTCCTTCAACAATGAGGTCAACACTTCCCTTTTCTCTCTTCTGGTGTTCACTATTTTAACAACTGTGTTAATTATTGCAATACTTTCCTGAAAACCTCTTCAGAAAACATCCTAGCAGTGTCCTGATTTTTTGTTCTTGCTTTTGTTTTTGTTTCTCCCCATGCAAATGATGCTCCGATGCTGCTGCCTACCTGTACGGACAGTGTCAGCATTTTACTTTCATTTCATGCAGATGGTTCTCTGGCAGTCCAGATCAAATCTGAAACTGCTACCAAGCAGTTTTTATCCAGAGAAGCAATTTGAATATTGGAATTTTGTTGAATTTCCAGGCCACAGCTGCTTGCATCTGACATCTGCTTCAATTTTTGGAGCAGCCAATGACTTTTTTTTTTTTCCTGGCAATCTCAAGGTTGAGTTTTGTAGGGGTTGTGTTCCTATCTCCCTCATCAAGTATCCCTCTCTAGGCACTATAATAACGTACATCACACTGGCTGCCATGGAATTCTGTCTCTTCTCCACTGTTTTTTCATGTTGCGGCTATTTTGTACCATCAAATGTCGACCCCAAAAATGCTTAGGAGAATCTCTATTTTCCTATAACTCCCCCCCCCCACCACACACACACACAAAATGAGCCAGAAAAAAAAAAATCATTAGCTAACTTTATAGGAATCACTGTCAGGACTGAAGGGAGACAAAGCCGCTGACATGACCAAATGAAGACAGGCTACGATCAAGGCAACACAGTAGATTCTGAAAACTTTGAATCCAGCTCGTTTCCTCACCATCACATTTCAAGATACAGAGCGACACAATGTGTCAAACAGTAAATCTGAGGTTTGAGGTGTAGGATGTTTCAGCAGTTGTTTGTTTTTAAATGATTTTTAATGTATCTGGAAGGTCTGAAGATGCACTGAATGTTAGTTGTTAACATATTATATTTTCAGTTCATCTAGCTAACGGACATTGCACCAAAGAAAATAATAACATACAAGAACACCTGTGATTTGCTATCTAAAAGAAATATAAAAAGCTACCATTTTCTCTTTGTTGCTAAAAAAGTGAATATTAGTCTAGTTGTGCTTTTGCTTTTAAAGAAAAATGTAATAAAGGGTGCTGTTGGCAAGGTGTGATATTACTTTAGACATGTGCCTGCTATGTTCTCATCTTCTTTTTCCTTCCTGCCTATTACACAGTCTATTTACACGGAAGAGTGATGAAAACTTTAACTGACGGGTGTTGTGTTTGGTCAGAAAGCTCCAGAAAGAGAGGATTTCCTGATCTCTTCCTACATGCATTTGCAGCTCTTTTCACTGGGCTTTTTGGAGCAAGATAATAGGACATCTGCATCTAAGAATTTTCTACATAACAGGTCTTTAAAACACTTCAAGGTGACAAGGAGAAAGCAATTTTTATCAGCCAATCTAACGCAGGTACTGAGGAGTGTCCAGTCATGAGACTGTCTTGTAGACTTTTACAACCAGAAAAAAGTGGGGAAAGTCAAGCAGATAAACTAGTGGGGCAGGGTTCTGAATATGAATATGTGTTAATAGTATTCAAGTCAGAGACTGTGCCATACTTTCTACAATCTCTGAACACTGATGGTTGCTGGTGGACAGAAACCAACGCTAAGCAAAGGAAAATTTATTTTCTGAGATTGAGAAGACTCTAAAAGCAAAACGTTTTTCAGTAGTTTGCCTCGTTTGGTTTCAAGCTCACCAAAAATAAAGGACTGACAACGTGACAAAATAAAACAAACGGAAGTGTGATTATTGGTGATGCTCAAAGGAGCAACAGTGAATGAAAAAGTGAATTCAGTGAGTCAGAGAGACATCAAAGAAACACATTATAATGCTGTTTAACCTTTTATTAAGATTGCTATTGTATGGCAATGCATAAAACAGTGGATATTGGGCTCATTACATCAATACTATCTTGGCACTTTCTGAGGTCACACCAGTCATCTTTTATTCATGCTGTCACTGGGAATGGAAGTTATGCTAATAGAGCCGGGTCAGGCACACCAAGGCATAAGGAGAGGTTGCATATAAATCCCAGGCAGCGGGCTCATCAACAGTCACTAGTGCAGCAATGAGGCTGCACCAAACAGGGGCAGAAGGGCCCACTCCTAAATCTTTGTCCTCTGTCCCTCAGATGACCAAATGGCAGTCAGATCCCATGTGACCTATTCATTCACCCTCCCATTCATTCATTCATTCATGTCCATTAACAAAACACAAATGCCAAAGGGGAAATAAGAATTCGCTTGTCAAGTTGTCTCTACCATTTATAGTTTTACAAACTATATTTGTACCAGATTTGTGTTCAAACAGCTACGAAAAACATAAACCCCTTTGTATAGTGCTTTGAAACATTGAACTGGTTAGTCATCTTAAAATTTAACATTACGTTGTTCTTGCTCCAGTTCCTCCTCCATTCATTTCAGTGATTTCTAGCATCTCAGCTAAATAAAGCTTGAATTACTCTGTCTATAGCCTATTCTTCATTATCTTGTGCTGTGATAAATGACTGAGATATCTTTCAAAAGGAGACATTTCAATGGGTTTCATAAGGGTATTGTTATTTTCTTTCAGGGTGCCATGCTATGCTTAAAAAACTAATGTCTAGGATAAATAAATATTTGAAAAAACTTATTTTCAACAAATCATAAGTAAATCTTTAAATAATGTAAAGAAACAAAACAACTCTCCTCCAACATAAGATTGTCATCAAGAACTAATTTTTCAAATATATACAATATAACATTTTATATGTCTCACTGAACACAAACCATATTACAACATCATATATGATTGTTACATGTGACACAATTTAATTTGTGGAAGTAAAACATGTCCTTTCCATTGAAAAATTATTACACTTTAAAACAATAGTCAAATCTCTGTTTTTAATTTTCAAACTAAAGATTTAATAATTTAATTTTTAAAGATGCTTTGAACACAATAATTGGTCCTTAAAATATTCTGCAAATCATTATGTATAAACATTGTGTGACTTGAATTCATACTAGAGTTGATGATAAGCCTCAGTGTATACACATTGCTCTTATTACTTATAATGAATCTAAATAAAATGTCAATAGGTATGGAATGGAATGGAAGCAAATACTGATAATAACAAAACCAAGCTTGTCAACAACAGTGTTAAAACCAATGTGCTTAATTAAAAAAGTGAAGTCAATTAAAATCAAAATAACAGTGCAGCATGTACAAATGCTGGAATAATCATTAGGCCTTGCTGAATAATGGAAGAGTATAGAATTTTTTTAATGGAACAGCAGGGGTGATACATTACACAAAGCAACAATCTACAACAATATGACAATCGAATTACTTCAGCCCCATTAGGCAGGTGCAGAGGAATAATTAACATGAATTTTTCCAATGAAAAGGAAAAAATAAAACTTTCCTTCTAATGACACTAAAGTTTACATCCTTACCCCATACTGCACTGCAAATGTAAACCTATGACAGCACTGAGAGGATTTTTGAAAGCTGGTGTTTCATAAACAAGGGAGATGCCCGCTTATTCCCCCTGTAAATTGAGCAATGTAGGAAAGGACATAGAGAGAGCCCTAATGATATAATGGCAATCTTTTAAATGTCTTCGCCTACATGCACTCCTTTTGATTTGGGGAACTTAAACACAAAATAAGGATTTGCAATAGTTTCCGACTGCCTAATCTAATTCAGATGTAAAAGGCATTCCATAAAGCCTTAGGCGATATTTGTTATCTTATTTTCAACTCAAATTCAAAACAAATTGTGACCTCTAGTTTAGAGAGAAGAGACTGCTCACTAAAATGCCAGTAAAAATGAAAGCAACTTCACATTTCTTCATGAAGGGCAAGGGGTTTAAGATCTCTTTGCTACTTTTGCCGACGAAAATATCATCCTGTTTTAAAATAGTGTGATAAAAATCTTCGTCTTTCATTTACTTCCAATGGGAACCATTTCATTTATACTGAGATAAATGACTATGTAGTTTTAAAGCACTGAAACTTCTTCGTTTTTTCCTTTCCATCACGGAATTAAAACATGAAAACCCTTCATCCTCAGATGACCTTGTCAATTTAGATAGGTTTGAACGAACTGATCTATGTGGAGGCTTTCATAAAATGGGTGGCTTGTTTTCCAAAAGATAATTATTTGCCCTTAAAGGAGGTCTTTTATCTTTCCTCTTGAAGCATATCCTAGTGAGGATTCACCAAGCCCTCCTTGGCTTTGGAGGAAGTTCTACTCCTCTAATTTTGGAAAAAAAGAAAGAAAGAGATGGGGTGGGGAGCATCAAACTATTCAGAACTCAATGGATAGAAAGGTTCCCCTGTAGGGTCATCTGTGGAGTCAATGAAAAGAAGAGGACACGTCCACTGGCCCTTCCATTGTAAAATGCTGCCATTTTACACATGCCACTATGTCCATGGCTGACTGATGACATGTCTGCCAATATGCAATGAAAATCGTTGCTCTGTGTAACCACCACTTGCAATTCCCAAACAACATTCCTGTATTTTCTCCATAGGCCACTAGGAGAGGTGGAATCTTTGACATTGGAAAGAAAAAACTTTTCTGATTTTAGTCTGACTTTACAGTAGAAGATTCAAAGAATCTCACAGGAAATTCTGTATTTTCTCCACAGGCCACTAGGAGAGGTAGAATCATTGAAATTGAAAAGAGAAAACTTTTCTGATTTTAGTCTGACTCTTCAGTAGGAGACTCAAAGAATCTCATAGGAAATCATCAATTCCCAGTTACTATCAGTTCTCAATTATCCAAAATCTGAGACTTGAATTGGTATTATATCAAGGGATTTTTATCCATAAGAAAGTTTAGTCTTAATGTGAGAAATGCAATCAAACATTTTCTCATACAGTTTGGAATTGAAAGTACAGAGTATGGAATGCCTAACTGGGCTTCTGGTCAAGATATTTCTTTATTTCCTAGCATACAACTGAACAAAATGTTAGAACAAAGGCTTTAAGGCACCTTGAAAGGGCAACCAACCTCTATTTATGAAAGAGCTATTGCTTTAGAGAAATAGAGTATTGATAAGAAAAAGCATCTTTATTGATAACAGGATATCAAGAATGCAAAACGTTTAAAATCCATACATATTTAAAGTGCAAAATGTTTACATCCAAAATTATTCTATTTTTTAGTTTATTCATGGAAGAATGTTTATAAGAAATCAAATAAGCTGAAATTTCAGAATAAATAAGTCTAAGTAGAAATTTTCTCCTGCTGGCTTGTGGTTTGACCTGGTAAGATGGGAAGAAACACACAAAACCCAATTGCATCAAGGCATCTAAAATTGAATATGTGAGAACGATGTGGGAAGACACATTAATAAGAGATGACCACACTGTGACATTGGCTGTGAAAGTGTTGATGGACTGAAGGACGAGAATTCTGATCCGTGTGTGTGTGTGTGTGTGTGTGTGTGTGTGTGTTTAGAATTATTTATTTATTCAATTCCACTTGTCATTATTATTATTATCATTTAATTTGACCAGACAGAAAAGGAAAGTGAGAAAACAAGCCACCAGGTCTGGGAATCAAACTGCAGTCAGCCATGTGCCTCTACCACCATATCACCTGCCTGCCCCAATCCATACGTGCCTTAAATGTTATAATTTCTAGCTAATTCTTAATGGCCTACAAAAAGTTTACACTGGCTAGAGTGTCTTATGATGTCCTGCAAGAATCAAATAGTTGTAAACAGAGGTGAGACCATGACCAAAAACCTCTTTACAGCTTTAAAGAGTTAAATTTGAACCAGTAACTAATAGACAACTTCCTAGAAATTGAACCATAGCCCACGTTTGTGTGCAACCTCAAGTTTCTATTAAAAACTCAATGTTTAGTGTAAACATTGAAATGAACTATTCATTGTCATAATACTTCATATTTTTGGGGAGGAGGAGGGAGAGGTTTTTACTATAAGGCACATGCCCTATAGTAAAAGAGAGACATAGAGAGACAGAGAGACAGAAAGTGAGAAATCTCCCCCCAGGGTGGATGGCTATGCCGCAATCCCTTCTCCTCCATTCTCCTCTTGGAATCTTGGGCATGCATGCACATGCCCACGGTGTGAGTTTAAACCACTGGGTCTGGGACTTGAACCACACTTGACTACATGGGAGTCCAGCGACATAGCCATTACTCCAACTGCTGGTCACAGTACTTCATATTTTTATTTTATTAACTCCATCTATTAAACATAAAATATCTCTGATTAACACTGTTTTTTTGTTTGTTTGTTTGTTTGTTTGTTTTTTACATATACTCTAAAATTTGGGAGAGGGGAGATTTTTGCCATAGGGTGCATGTGCCCACAAGAGAGACAAAGAAAGGCAGAGAGCTATTAAGTGAGAAATCACATTCCAGGGGAGATGACCACATCACAAACCCATCTCTTGCATTTTCCTCCGTATTTTGAGCATGCACGCATATGTGCCTGGCATGAGTTTTAAGGTGCCAGGTCCAGGACTCAATCCGTGGTCAATTGTGGAAGTCTAGGAACATAACCATTATGCCATCTTCTGGTCTCTATACTCTAAAGTTTTAACACATTTTACTATATAAGAGAACCTTAAACATTCATAAAAGAGGCCACCAGGTAGCATAGTGGTCAAGGTGCTCAACTCTCACATGACTGACTGATTCAAGTACCAGACGAAGAGGCTTGGAACTCATGCTGAGTGCCTGTGCTTGCATACCCAAAGTCCAGAGAGGTGAATAGGGGAGAAAGGATTGTGATGTGGCCATCCCAGGGCCATTTCTCTCTCTCTCTCTCCCTCTCTCTCTGTCTCTTGTGCACGTGAGTGTATATACCTATAGCAAAAATCTCTCTTAATAAATTAAAAATTAAATTAAACTACATTTTATTTTTGTGGAGAAATTTTTTTGAAATTCAGGCAGAGTTCATAATTCTCATTTTCCACGAACTTTTTGGAAATATCTTCTATGTAAAAGAACTGTTTACTTGATAAAGAAGAAAGTTTCAAGGACAAACGAATCAGAACATATTAGGGATTTTTATTAAAAAGAGAATCGACTCAAAAGAACACTCCTCTGTTGAAACAGGCATGTTTTTTGTTTGTTCCCTCAAGGGGAAAACCAATAAATGTGACAGTAGCAGATCCCCAGCTCTAATTTCAGCTGCGTCTCTGCTGGACAGTTCCATGCATGCCGGATTAGACGGTAAATACCAGATACAGTGTGTGAAAGAGGAGGGTCTGAGGAAGGACATTTAGAAGAAAAACGGGGAGGCAAAGCATTAATGGGACAAAGAAATGTGGTATTATCTGTTGAAGTTATTTTATAGTTTTATCAACTGGACTAGGGAGAAATATTCACCTGTTGAAATATCCATTTTGTAAGCCAAATAATGTGATTGAATGAATAAAAGAAAATGAAAAAAAAAAAAAGTTAGTAGTATTCTATGTCAAGCAGCCAGTGCATTTTTTATTTTTGCCTCGGTATCCTCTCCAGACTAAAGTAAGCAATCCTCATTAACAGATCTACGAAGAATGGAATAACATTACCCCCATTTTACAGGTAAGAAATGAAAGTGAAAATCACTTACTAAAGTTATAGAACAGATAAATGAAAAAGCTGGGATTTCTAACCAGTTCTAGAGGCTGTGTAAAAGGATTAGATACCTTTCATTTTATTATGTTAATGAATTTGTCAGAGGGTGCATATGCTCACCAGAAAAAAAGCAGAGAGAGAAAGAGTGAGAGGAGAAAGCACTTGAAATGGAGCATGGTCACACCACAACCACTCCCCTCCATTTATGCATCCTGTCAGGCTTTAGGGCACACACTCACAGGCTCCTAGTGAACATGTGCCCCAAAAGCTGGCATGTGAATGAATGTCCACAGAGGCTGACATTGAAATTGTGTGGTCTGCCACATGAGACCCAGCTTCCTTAACTACGTGGCTGTGGCACTGGCATAGAGATTGCTTATTTCTAAATCAGTATATATAATACTTTTTACATAAAGAAAGTCTTGCTTTTCCAATGACTCCTTGTTTAAACAAAATGCTTTCAGATTTTGGCAACTGCTATAATGAAGTCTCAATAATTTCTGTCCCGTAAGTGTCCCACTACATCTTGGTGAGTTTTATGATCTATGCAGTTCTCTTTGATGTTGGGTTAGTGTTGAAAACTACCCAGGTATATACAGTGTTTTCATTGGAAGATCTTAAGGTTTACAAGCACACATTTCTACTCTGAAGCAGAAGTTCTTTGATTAATTGGCAATGATATTTAAAGGTGGATTCATAAACTGTCCTTCATGGGAACTGCCTCAATACATAATGAATTAGGGCTTTAAGCATTCAGAAATACATATATGCATGTCTGGAGGAATGGTCAGGTGATTGTGCCAAGGGATTAATTGAGGGGGAACCTGGAAAAGAACTTGTCCTAATAGAATATATAATGGGAAGCATGCACCTTTTGCTCATTAAAATTGACAATGCCCCCATTGTCAGAATGGACATTATCTTTGCTATTCAGATTTGTCTTCTGAACTAGGATGTAAGAATTTTGTATTCAAGTCCTAGGGAAAG